>NW_019213458.1:7769-36640 GCF_002532875.2 Varroa jacobsoni
TATATATATATATATATTCGATAATAACTGGCCTGGTAGTTTGTTAAACACTACTTTGATTTTTCAAAATGTTTTTTTTAATTGTTGTAACTGTGTCAGCTTTATATGAAAGCAAAATCAGCTATTCCTGAGCTGGCATATCTTTGTTCCGTTCATATCGCAAACAGAGAAACTTGGTGCAGTATATACATAATGAAATTTTGCAATACTAACAAAAACCGAAACTAAAAACAACGCGGCGAAAATTGGGAGCCAGACAAGGACAAATAATTTCAGCTAGCTTCAATAGATGCGATGTCGTTGACCGTCTATTTGTTTCTTTCGGCAGTCAGTATTATGGCTTCTTTGTCTTCCTTAGGACTATTGTCTCTGTGTGCCGCCATCGATGCTATTGGACTGTCCTGCTTGACGCCTAGTAAAATCGCATACGAACGATCTATGGATGCGGCGCTATGAAAATCCAAAACGGAACAAGAGGTACATGCATGTACCTAACCACGTATTATTTACACGCAAGTCTATTTGTTATAGAAGCTTTCTTTTGTCTTACTAATCTCTTCCTCTTTTTCTTCTTCTATTTTCGTTCAATCAGCTCCAAATCACGTCGCTTTGCGTAGTTGTCTTGCCATCCTAGTAGTCTTAAATGCTGCCGCTTTTGCTTTGGCTATCACAATGTCGTTGCTATGGTGTATGCGACAGTCGTTGCTCACGAAGCTTACGTCATAACAACAGTTTGTATTGTATGTAGCGTTACAACCATAGTTCTTTGCGGGCTCCTGCATATCCGTTTCCATCTCTTCCATCGCTTATTCCTACCTAACAGCCGCACTCGTTCCCGTACTTCAACGCAGACCCCTGTCATCTTTTTTATCATCCCAACTGTCGAAGAGGTGTCAGCAGTGGCGACGGCGCGATTTTCTATTCCTCATACCACGCAGGACATTGTTCGAAGGTTCGACTGCTATTGCCGGTAAAAAAAAAGCCGTTTTCTTTATCTTCTCAATTTAGCATCCCATGGCGGCCAGTGGACGGCTTTTATGTCACTGGCCGAGAATAGACTGCCATACCTTCGATGGATGTATAGAAGTTTACTCTGGCACCGGCGAGGCGCTGGCTGGTGATATCTTTTGCGCTGGACAACGATAACACAAGATAAGAACGAGACTGAAAGAGACAAGGCTAAGAGATCGAGTCAGTGAGTAGCAAATCCTGTGGCTGTGGAGATGTTAACCGCGGTCAGTCGTGAACACGACGCCTTTCGAGAAGCGGACACGTTAGCGTGACCACGAAAAACAAAACACCAGGATGGACGACACGTCAAATTCCAGCAGCCGAATCTACAAAGTTACCGATGGTCGATGACAAATCACAAGGCCCACACAACAAATAACAAGAAAAACAATGACACGACTGAAGGAGCATGCCACTCGGTAACACTGAATAGAGAGGAAAGCTGACAGAAGATAGCCCTTTCCGTCGCGGCAGATAGAGACTCTCAAGGTTCGACCGTCAAAAATAATTAAACACATAAATATCCGCTAGAGCTGCCATTGGACTCTTTTGGAGTGTATAGCAAAGCCTTCACAAAGAGTGGATGCCTACGAAGTATACTTCGAAATACATTCCAAGTTCAACATCTATTAGCCTCATTGTAATTTGGTGAATTTGGATGTCATTGAAACGAGGGTTACCGATACGTTTACATGTTTATGAGCCGCAAAGCAGACGTCGTTCAGCTCAAATGAAACGACATTGGCATTTTAGAACAACTTACACAACACATCGAGCGCAACCTTATCCAGCAATGACGAGAAAAAGCTGACGTAGTTAACAATGCCTATAATAGATTTAAAAAGAATCTCGTCAGGTAAAACAACTATTCTGCGGTGCTGCGAATTTCGTGTGGTACCTTATTGTCATACGACTATAAAAACCTAAAGTAAGTTGTTTTCTATTACAAGTTATTGTCAAAAATCGGTCCCTTCTGGTATTACAAGCATTCGGGGAACAACACAAGATATCTAGACGATTTACCCAATGCATTTTAGTTCGTGCCAGTCCGGTTTGCTTTGTTTGACTATACTTCCTCTGTTTAATGTAGCGTTACCATGGTTTTTGAATCAATCGATATCTTTTGCTGTCTCTAGTTCGAGCAACATGGGTAGATTGCGCGCAAGATCTGCTAAAGCACTGCGTGGTACTAGGTAAATGTTTGACCCCCTTGCTTCCCTTTCGCACCCTCTACCAACAACAACTAAATGGCATAATTCGTTCCAACTACAGTTTCTGCATAAGAACCAGAAACTAGGTTCGCACCGCAGCTTGGGCGTGTCTCGTGGTAGGCCTTTGCGTGACACCGAAGGTCCCAGCGGGGTTTACAAGGCCAGCGATTCTAGTAAGTGGCTTTGTTTGATGCTGTTGTACTCGTTTTTCTTGTCGAACTTAGTCGCCGTTGCTTTTTTATTCAACACCAGATCTACATCAAGAACGGCGGCTATCCAGCTTGCCCGGCCAGCGGTAAACTCAAGCAGGTTGTTGTTTTTTGTCTGCCGGGTACTCTGACGTCTAGCGAGTTAGCCAGACTCGACGAGCACTATCGGCACCGGCGCCATCATTGTCTTGTGTTACAACGTTACAAATATATGGAAAAAAGTTAGGCACTGCAGAAAACTCTTGTGCTTTATCGAGGTAGCAGAGAACCGAGCGAGTCTTTTTTTTTCTTTTTTTTTTATAGAAATTTACAACGACTGTTCTCCACATAGATTTTCTGCGGAATATCCACACAGAGAATCGATACGATGCTCTGGTAATCAAACTTAACATTGTTGGTGCATATTAACTACTGATCTTTGAAAATAATTGCGATAATGCTTTCGACTGTAACAGCGGAACATAATGCACCCCGATACTGTTATAGACGTGACGTAATTTTTCTCTTATACGGGACTACTTTGTATTCCATTCTACGTTGGGTCTCGCAGCCCTTCAAAGCGTGGGAAATATGCCGGATCTATTAGTGGATCTATATATTTTTTTTAGCTAACTTCGCTATAAAAATGTAGGAACCGATTGCGTACGTTGCAGCAGCGATACGCATGCTTTACGTTTTAGTTAGACTGGAATACTGCCTTTTATAATTTCTGCGAGCCTCAGGAATCGTTCTTAGACGATACAAGTGCCACCAGAATAACATCTTTCAGACCATTTGAATGTTTACTGTTGCTCTAAAAATGAGAACATGTAGATGTTACAGGATTTTTCATACCATATTTCTATTCAACATAGCATTAATACATACACCTAGCAAGCCTAGTTCAGAAACGTGTGCAATATCTCTCATCCGAACCCATCTTGAGCCTAACATATTAATATATGTACTAGCTAGTTGAACAAGTATTCAATTTACCTAAAACATCTTATTTTTTCCCGTCAAGGTGTCTTGCGGAGCGTTACGTGCAGCATAATTCTGTAGGTATTGTATGCGCGCGGACCTCTAATGTGTGTAAGACCGGATTGCTCTAATGAATTTACATCTCCACTTACTTTTCTCGAGCATTCCTCTAAATATTTCGCTGCAACGCACGACGAACCCTTTCAATCAAAGGATCCGCCTTTCGAACAGTTTCTATCCGTTCCGTGGAACCACTGTCATTGTGGGATTCTGTACTACATATAGTGTATAATATATTGTGGGATTGCAGTGGGCGCCCAGCGCAAGGCGATTGCGACAATTGAATACGCTGGTAGCTATACAGATCATACCGTATCGTTAGCTTCACGCATCGTAATGAATTGTTGCTTATATCGACAACACCACTGAACCGTTGATCTTTCGTAATACTGGCGTCTTCACTGTGACCCTATCAATTCTACACTTAGTCGATCCTCATATCACAGCTTGTAATGGTTGTTCAACGACACGCGCTTTCTGCTTAGCATTGTGTTGTAATAAATGAACGTAATACGCTATTTAAGGTTATGATAGGGCAGGCCACTGCGCTGTAGCAGACGGTAATAGGACAAATAAAAGAAACAACAACAACAAACCTACTCCGCTAAAGGGAATCATATTATTTGTGCTCCTATCAACGCCACAGACAGCTGCTACGTTATGACGGCGTTACCTGTACTGCAGGTTACCAAAGCTTGTACGAACAAAAGATATTCATGGCACAATGAATAGCTATTTCTAGGACGCGAACATACGGGGCGGCCATCAGCTATGGACTGGTCGAATTGCCGACTGCTTGGTCTTTGCTATAGTAGTGGCTTTCAATTAGAACCGGGCCAATCTTTGCTTCGCTATTTTCCCTCATGGGTAAAGCAAAACTACGGCAGCACGTCCGCAAAGTTGCCTGCATTGGTGAGCCTAACAGAAAAATAGCTGCTTTTAGGCTCGGTAGAATTTAGACTTATAGGTAGAATTTCTACCTATAGGCAGATGATGTAAGAACGCTAGTTATGGTAGTGGCAGAATAACTTGTAAAATAAATTTAGTTCATACAATTCCGGTCACTTTAATACGGTGGCGGACTGCATTCAACAGCTTAGAGGATGCAACAAGTTCAAATCGCGGAGCGGTCCCCAAGCTTGAGTTGTATCGTTCGACTTACGATAGATACCTGTACATAGTAGAGAGTTGCTATCCAATCTGAAGGCAGGATTAGCGCTAAGGTTCCGGTCCCTCGTTTTTTAGACGCATGTACTTTTTTCGTCGTTGCGAAAATCATTTTGTTGTTGTAAAAAAAGAACAGAGGAAGGATTTTAAAAGGCTCTCAGTCCCTTTAGCGTTTTTCAGCTTAAGTTCTTACTCAGATGGAACCCTCAACAAGGTGCAAGATAGACGCACCGAGTTAGTGTAAATAGCAAGGCGGTCTCACAATGTGTACACAGAAATATTATAAAGACGGCGCGTAAAGACGGAGGCAAAGTAAAAGCTAGTGGCTTTCACCGGCTTTCATGAAGTCCATCTTTCTTGGGAATTAGAAGAGCGCTCATTACGTTTTCTGTGCCAGCTGCTATGTAGCCTACGCTACGAATGGGTTTATTTTGCGGGCTCCTTGGCACCGTCGCTTTACTAATCCAAAATGTTTCACAAGAGCAAAAGTATCGTGGCGTTATCAATGGCCGTATCAGCTGCAGAAATCATTGGGGGGCGGAGTTCAGCAATTGCAAAGCTCTTTTCTCTAGCAGCGTTGGACGAGTATCGTAAAAAAGGGTCGCCACCATTCGCCTGAAGCAATGTATAGCAAGAGTAGGGAGTTAGCCACGAAGCAGCTAATCAACATGCCAATTGGTACCCTTCTTTCCACAAAATAGGTTGGGCTTGTGCGAAGTAAGTCTTGATGGTGGCCACAACCGGTGGCTTAGTTTTAAGGCTAATTTCGTTTCACAACGGTGGAACGTCGGCTACAACAGAACAATTTGAAGGCTTCGTTTTCGTTCACTCCGCTCGGCCAATTAAATGCCCTTTCACTTCTTAACCCTATTTTTTTTCCAGACCAGTTGCTCCTAAGTCATCTTCAACCGGCTGGCAGGGATCTTGTGCCTGCAGAAAAGGACGGCAGCAAAGTCTCCTCTTCCTTTCTCCTTCTTGCTGTATACAGCGCTAGCTATTTCTTTACTTCTTCTTTTCGCTGTCTTTCCGGTCCTACGTAACCTTCAGTGTTCCAGTCTTTCTTGACAATGTAAGCCCGTCCGTACGCTCGGCTAGCCATTGCAATTATGCTAGTCTCTCCTAGCGCAGACTAGATGGAACTTCCCATTGCATAAAGTACTACGACGAACTTGGATCTAGAGGGTCTGGACCGTTTTGGTCTCGATGGAGGTCGTCGTTTGGTTCTCTTTATCGGCTTCAACTTCGTTTTCCAGGCGTTTCCCAGGTGACGATAGGCTTGAAATGATGCTGACGGCATTGCTGTTAGGAGTGGGATGGGCTGGTGATAATCGGGATACCACTGCTTCCCGAAGTAAGAGGTTCGCTTTTTGATGGAAAATCGACCGAGTCGGTCGGTCGGGCCGGCTAAGGGACAAGGCCCGCGTGAGGAGGCTCCAGCAAGTGTTCATTGCTGTCGCAACCTTCTACTCGCTGGCGCACATCCTGACACACACATTCAAGCAGACACTACCGTCGAAAAGATTGGCTTTTTCCTTTGGGAAAAAGCCAATCTTTTCGACGAGAGCGCTGAAGACCTGGATAGCTTGTCTGTAGATTCACCGATGTGTAGCAGGGGTAAATAGGAGCCTGTTTTTAAAAAGTAAGAGGTGCGAGGCTTGAAGCTCAGGTTCATCACCTAAATTCCTCTTGCTTTGTTTCCCTTAGTCATTGAAAGCAGTCGGTTCAGTAAAGAAGGTCTCTGAAAATAGTACTAGAAGAACTGTGGCCTAATTTCTCCTACCTTGGTTTTTGTCTCTGTCTAGGAGTAAGGCCAGTGTTTAAAAATAACATAAAATGGGTGCACTCATGGCCGTATAGCAACATCAATGGCCCACCAACAGCAATTCTACCTGAAACGATAACTGCGTATATGGGTGCACCTTGGCACCAGCGGCAACAAAGGAGCGTAGCTACTACACTCGCGGAGGTCTTCCATTAGGATTGGTGATTCGGAATTCGTTTATCCACTCAATTAACGTCAGAACCCGACTGATACGTGGACACGAAAAGTCGTAGACGAGGACCCTCACTTTGCAGACACACATTGTCTTTATCTGTATCAGTCAGCCGGTGTTGTTCCTACGTAGCTGCGTCCTTTTCTTCTTTTTTGTTCCATTGCGATCCTTCAAGCAGATTTTAGCAGGAAAGCCTGTCCTCGAGAAGATCGTCGTTGTGACTATGTCAATAGGGAGGCGAAAATTTGTATTTCTCACTACAATTTCTTCTGGTCCTACCATTGATTGGGAAAAAAGATGAAGAATACTCCAGCGCCGCTCTGTCGTACTTGCGTCGTACAGTAAAAGCTCATTAGCTCATATACGATTTTTCTCCGCTGTGGCGCTGTAACGGTCGGCCAAGACGTCATTACAAAAGCGCCATTTGCGCTAGTCTTCGTTCAAGCAGAACTAGGGTCAGTCTTTTCGTTTTGAAACGAAATTAGTTGCAGAAACGGGTCCGTCATAACTAGTGCAATCATCACCGCAGACTCAACAGCTGAAGTTCTCTTTACACGTTTTCATCGAATGACGGTGGGATGATGAAGCTGAGCACTAGTGATACCACTTGCTTCTATCCTAGATTTCTTCCCTCTCACTCTCTTTGTCGACCCATCGCCGTTTTCTGGCCCTAATGGATTCAGCGCCATGTTCTAAAGAGATAAATCATTTAATTGAATAGGTTCGGCTTGTTTCTAGAAGTCTTTATCGTAAGTTTTATCTGATAGCGCGAATAGATAAGTATGCATAGTTCTGTTTTCTACTATAACTTGGATCTCGTATTTATGTCTAAAAAACAAATGTTCATCGAAGGTAGCCTGAAGGCAATACACAACTGTAAAAAAAGAAACTTTTTCATATTTAAAATCTATAAGCGTTTCGTGAACTAATTAAAGAATCAAAACTAGCATAATTTACCTGTTTGTATTTTTATGAGAAATGATGTCGCGTGCCCTGTTCCCTCTGTACACCTATCTGGTCTGTGGATGTGAATCTGGTTCAAAACCATATCGATGTACATACATACGCACACGTGACGGTAGATATCAGTGATGATGCTGAGCCCTAGAGCCCTAAAGAGATCAAATTTATTGTGAATGAAGTGTCATTTATTTCAAATATGTTAGGTATGAATGGGTCTCTAAGCTTGAATTCGAGGTCATATGCTATTTCGATGTCGTCTTCAGCTAGGAGATATTAAGCCTTCAAAGAACAGTTGTTACTCGGAAAAATAATTTAAAATGTAACCATTCTGCTATTTCTCTGATATATTATTATATGTGGGTTACGTTTGCGACCACGGTTTACATCTGTCTGAATTTTACTCTAGATACATTGGACCAGCCACGAGAGCGGAATAAAGACAAATTATTTTATGACCATGTACTCAGCCGCTGAATATCCGATCGCTCACAGAGTCCGACTTCGGGATCTCGTCCTTGACCTCAATGGGAAACATTTGCATCTATTTAAGCACGACTTGCTAAATAGTGATTGACTAAATAGAGGCCAAATGAAGCGGCTTACAAAGTGAATAGGCGCTGTCTATACCATCTATAGATTACTAGTGTGCCCTTTGCGTATATTTAAGCTAGGTTTTTGTACCTAAAGTAACTTCGTAGTAAAAGTAGTATTCGTTCCTGTTTCCTTTGCAGAATACTAGATTTTGCGGAAACTAATTACGAATCATAAGCCGGGTTATACGTAGATGCATATAGCATATATATTAACTTTAATTGCTTGAATAAAGTTTTTAGTTTGTTTGCTATTAGTATATTGTGTATTGCCCCGCTTCTTTTGAGCAAAATTCCAGCTTCTTCTTTATTACCTAACCTATAGAGTTTTTTTTAAGAGTTTTTCGTATCCATGGGAAAAAAGACCAGCTTTCGATCCTAACGTTTCCAGCCTAGTCTTACTATAACACATCAGGCCACCAGGCCGAAAGTAGGAGTGTAATTTGAAAGGAATCTAATGTCGGAAACTCCAGCGTGGAATAGTCTAATGTACAAATACGCGCAGGATTTTTATTTGAGCATATGGAATTAGGGCACCGAAGGTTGTGTGCTTGACTTCAAACTAACCATGTTCTAGTGGGAAATAGGTAAAAATTTTCGCAGTCAATACTCCAATAACAATGGGTGGCGATTTCAGTAAACAAACATTTATCTCATCGATTTGTGACGCTGTACTGCTTTACTCGCCATAGTGCAAAACATACTGAACATGAACCGGTATAATCTAACCTTTGATCGTATATATAACGTAGGTGTAATGATAAAGTCAAATACGTAAATCTTGCCAAAAGCAATGAAGATGCCGCCCATTGTTTTCGGTCGATAAACAACCCTGGGATAATAGCGTCTGCAATTTACAATGGCAAGTCGATTTCTCATGATACTAATGTTTGCTGAAGGTTTTTAAATGCTGTCAACAGTCTTTCAATGTATATCACGTTTAATGATATCACCACAATAAAAGGTTGTACTTCTGCGACATAGAGACGCGCGGATCTTATAAGGATAGGGTTATCTGGCATTCGTTTTTCCAACATACTTTAAGGTCCCTTTTATTAAATATACGGTTCTGTCCTTTTTAACGAAAAGGTTATTCTTAAAAGATGTTCCTGTTTTTTAAACTCTGATTCACAGTACCTCAATTCCGCAAATACGTTGTCGTTGAGTAGAGGCTTGAAAAGAGGCTGTCACAAAGAGAAAACAATTGTCGATCTAATAGGTTTAATCATTTGTAGAAAATGACTGAACGTTCTTCCAGGTAGTCTTAGTAAGCAAGGTTAAACAAAAGTTAGGAAACCACTCCTAGCTGCTCTTTTGGCTTTAACCGTGATTCAGCTTATGTTCAGGTTTACATAGCCCGGTAGCACGACAATATCGTCCGACTCTCGACGTAAGGAACTCGGTTCTTTCTGGTGGTGAGTTACCTCGATTTTACAAGACACTTGTGAGTCCACTCGCATGAAATGTAAAATCTGACGTTCTGAGATTGTCAGGTTCAAGACCACGGTCCCCTGGCTTGCAGATATCGTATTCCGAGAATGTGTCATTCTGAAAAGGATGCCTGTTGTAGTAGAAGCGCACCTCCGTAGACCACTTTATTTTGTCTATTCCATCTACCCAACCCTCCAGATATGGCGCTTTCCCTCACTCTTTTTGGGTTTGTTCTATGTCTTTGGAAGGAGCCACTATACCTTAAACGATTTCAAGAGTTGACGTAACGTATACGGAACAGTCATCGTCGTCGTCGGTCGTTGCTGTTGCCTGTGGTTTTTAGTGTTATTTGTTATTGTGTTATCGTGTTATAGTTGGGAGTGCTATGATTTTGTGTGCTTTTCGTTATCGTAGACGTACGATTTACGTGTGTCTATGACTTTTAGTTATCGGTTTTAAAAATGTCGTGTTTCTAAAATTTCATCTGATGGCTGCCATAAGCTCATCATATAGGTCATTCTAGGATTTCAAGCCAAAGAGATTAACTGCGGGTTAACTTTAAAAGTGCGTCATTGGGTAACTGCATTTGTATCGTTTGCTCCGTCAGATTGAAGTAATCTTTACTACTGAGAAGATCAGCCAGCATTCACTTCGATCTCTTCTAATTCAAAGTGTCCTTTCCTCATAATACAGCTCTGATGTCATATGTTGTTATCATCCTTCTATATAGATTCCCATAATATTCTTTCTTGAACATGACCATACCTCGTAGCGGGTATACAAGATGCCTAGGGGCCAGAATGACTGTTAGGCAAATAGGCTTTATCGAAAGCCGAAGTTGGTAGAAAAGACCAGTTGATCTATCATTTTATCATGCGTGTCTAAGACCTAAAGCGTTATTATTTTATTATCGTTATTATTACTATTTGTGGTCCCGATATAAGGTCCCGAGTCCCATGGAGAAGACACTTTTCCAAAAATGAATGGCTAGCCACAGTGTATGTATGTATTCGCTGCCCCTTACTATAGATGTTCATACCATTGCATATCTTTAGTTCTCTTTCGAGTCTTTCACTGTATTCACCAACGCGCCTCGAGATCCGCGTTCCCTTATCCGACGACCCACTGTTGTTTGCGTTTCGTTCAGTTAATAGAAAAAAGTCCTCGTCTCTTTTGTATGATTCAATCTTTTGACAACGTAGTTATCTTGTCATGACCAAGCAACCTACTTCAGGGTTGGTGCCGACTTACGGCCGACGGTTAACTGCTATTGCGTCCAGCTGACGGCGCTCTGTCTTCTGGAGTCCTTCTCTCGATCGCAGCGGCGCCTAGCGGCTTTCCCGAGAAACCTGCAAGCAGCTAGGCTCAGTTGGAGCCACTTCGCGGGGCCTAAAAGCATGAACACAACCAGCACGAAAGGCGACTACTAAAAAGAAAGGATCGTCAAAAATCAAGCCTTGCCCAATACGAATACAAAGCTAACAACAAAGCTTTCAGTGACAATAAGCAACGCCAAAACCACCGAATTTTAAACAGTATGAGTAAAAAAATGTTTTTGAATGGATCGAATGCATGATTGAATTACCAAACCTTATATAATGTATTTATAATATATAATCTGTTTACGATTCATAAAATATTTCGAAATAATCATAGGTTGGAAGCAGGCGCGGAAACGAATTCTAACGGTAGCCCAACCCGCTTGGAGCTAATTGACTGGCCTAAAAAAATCTAGCGTAATATTGAATCAGGCTCATCCTGAAACATGCTTATTACATTTATATACTGATAAATTAATTCTATTTTGAACTAATATCTATTGCTACGATGCTATTGAGTTCCCGCACACATTGCCTCGTCCAGAGGCTGAAAGGAAATCTCGGTGTGCCCTAACTGAAAGACGTAATAGAAACACTGTATTAGGTCAGAATCACTTAGAGCTTCAACTACATGATATTACGTGTACTGCACGCATCTCATCGCGGACCCATCGTTTGAACACGGTTGCTGTGCCCCTAGTTTTAAATAGTAACATTATCTAGTACAGACGATCGGGTCTCGTGTAGAGCGAAAAATACTGGCTCAATCATTTATTTCACGTAAGAGTGAGAATAGTTAAATCACTAAGTCATCTAAGGTGTGCTTTTAACCTAAAACTAATTTTTCCGTCACTAACTTCCAAACAAAACTGAAAGAAACATCCCTAACTCGCTCAGGGCCATCAATTGGTTTTCGCAGACAGAGATTCGCTTCTGCCATAGCTTAAAGGCAATAATCTCCTTAGAAGTTATACTGATATATTATCAACAAAACAAAGGTATTCTGATATCGACAGTTGCCGTATGTGCTAAAGGTAACAGTGTCATTTCCCCGTACGCCTTCTAGTGCGTAGTCCATCGACAAATAATTGAATCATAAAGCTCAACAATAACATCTTGAAACTACCATCAAAAAGCTGAAAATATTACTAATAGTAACAATTACTTATATGTATAACGTAACTTTGTGGGCGATTCGATTTAAAACTCGTCCAGTACGAACGAACGAAGGCCTGTTATCTTCCGGAGCAACGAGGTGAGGCTCTCTTAAACCTGCATAATGGCAAGTGCGTCGACCCATCGGCAGGAGCTCACGTTAACTGAAACGTTTTCTACTGCATGGGTTCATATTTACCACTTATTAGGTTGCGCCGCCATAACAGACTGGCATACTTAGATATGTCATTTTACCACGAAGCGGGTACAAGTGACCAATGTCCCAGTTGCAGAACAAACAGTCTGACTGTGCGTGTCTCAACGATTGATTCGGTATCCTGGATTTCTCCGAATTTTTTTTCGATTTGAGTGCGAAAAAAAGGGACGAACTATGTCCTAACTTAGAGTAAATGTTTCAACTTTTATGTTTAGTGCTGTTGCTAAGAGGCGCTTTAGACGACAGCTGTGGCTTCAAACCTTGACCTCGACTAGGTGTAGCTGGTAAACACGGTAGCATTGTGCTGTCACGAGCTGCTTTAGTTACCACAACTGGCCTTTGTGACAGTCCTGATATCGTTGTTCTGGCCATTCGATTCTACTTATAAAGTGCATAGACTGCATGCGTTATGCATGAAAAATCGTCGATGTCGTCATCGGCGGTGCCAGTGCTAAGGTCAGTGCCTTTCAATAACCAACGCAGAGCATATCATTGATCTGATCAGGCCAGACGAGAATGCTCAGGAAAAATGCTTACGGACTGATCGCACACGCCTCCTGTCAGCTCAACCATCCAATTAATTGATTGCTCACACAACTGATGAAGGAAAGCTTTTTCGTACCAAAAAGTCTGCTGAGAAGGGAAAACAGAGCCAACGTTAAGGAGCATGCATGCATGGATCTTCTTGCTTTAAAGGTAAACAGGGCGTCTGCAATTGGGAAAGAATATCTACATGTTAAATAGTGAATCATGTACGAACATGACAAAGCAATAACCGTACAGCTGTGTCCTTGTTGTACCGGCGCTGCACTTACGCAAGCTTCCTATTGGGTTTTAAAGAGGGTCAACAATGCAATGACGTTGCAGACTCAGCGGCAACACGGCAAAACAGCCGCGCGCTGCATCTGCTTCCTTTTTCAGGACGATGCTTTCTGCCTGCCTGCCTGAACTCATTGTGTCCTTCATAGGTAAACGTAGGTGTTAACTTCGTCTATAGGCTTTGTAACGTTGAGTATTGGTCCAAACGTGGCTGCTTGTGGGGGTGGGGCTGAATTCCCCAGTTTGTATTAGATAGAAAAGCGGTAATCAGAGATTCGTCGAAAGAAACATACAAAAGGTGTTTTGTGTTTTTTTTTTTATCTGCTTCAAAAAAGCAACTATTTTGTGACTTCAGGGTTACTGCTTTACACAATCAATGCCGAAATAAGCGATGGAAACCTAGAGGTCGCTTCCCTGTGTGCTAAATATTCTCAAAAGCGTGTTCGCTCTCAATAGTCTATTTCCAGTTTGAAATCACGAAAACTAACTAAAGCTATTTTTTGCGCCGACAGTGAGATAACTTTCACTGCCATACCTCTGTACTGATAACGGTTTGATTTAGGCTTAACGCTAGTAGCCGTTCAACATGGTGTATTCCGGCTCCGGTCACGGTCTCACATCGCGCCATTGTCGCCATTCCCCATATATCGCCATATAATAATTGTTTCAAACGATTTCCACTTCCCTACTCTTCAAACATTAAGATGTCATATACTGTTCAGTTTTTCAGTTCTTCTTTGTTTCTATTTGTCACATACGCACGTATATATATATATATATATATATATATATATAGCGGCCACAGTTGCATTAGTGTAATGTGTTCGTTGTCGTCACTGAACCTGGCTCGAATGAGGAATTCATTAATTAAATGTATGCACTCTTACTTATGAAATAGTTCTGTCCTGACTGAATTAACCTGTAAAATTTGATCTAGTATAAAGTTTGTTCTTTACTCCGTCTTCATTTGTAGTAGCATTTAAAATGGTAGAAAAGCAGGCAGCTACGAGGTCAGAGACAAAACATCCATCCGTCTAAAACTGGGGCAATATCAAGGAACGGTTACGGCAGACACAACTATACGGATGGATACATAAAAGATGTTTTTTTTTTTTTTTTTTATAGGTAACCCAATACTTGCGCTCGCTGTTTGGCCATCACATTTGAGAAATGTCATAAAAGAGGACGTAATGGAAAATTAGCAAGCGTTCTTTACCATACGGACGGGTCATATCTATGCTTGGGGAATCACAAACGATTGGTGCCCTATCTAGGCAAAGATCTGAAATAAGCGTTTACCGAATCCGACATGATTTTCGGGCGTGGCTGTTTCAGGGTAGAATATTCATGGGTGACTGGCAGGCCGGTTGGCACCAAATCCTAGACATAAAATCAAGCTTTTGTTTTGACAAGTACTGGAATAGTTTGCGATATATTTCCTAGTTATATGTTACGGATAGCTAACCACGTTGCTCGAAACTCATCGGGCGCCAATGGTGAAAATGGAATTATGGCAATGTGTTTATGCGAAGCCCTAGTTGTTGTCAAGCAAGCCGATGCTGAACCGACCGGACGTTACAGAGATAATAGAACAGCTTTACTTGTACGTCTAATTTAGTCAGCTTTGATTTTATGTCCAAGTGTTCATATACTTATATCGATATGCTATTCTCATGCACGAAATGGGCCTAAAGTTAAACTGCAAAATATTTAGGCTCTCTGAACCTACCTGTTCCGGCTTACGTATGCAGCTGCTTTAAGAGCGCCTGTCGTTGCGTTCGTCTAGGTTTTGGACGTTGTATTGTTGCTAGATAGGCAAGCCAAGTAAATTAAGACAAAATCACTCTTTCTACATCCAGTTCTGCTAATGCAGATATTTGTCCTCTACTATCTTGAAAAATACACTGAAAACATTGTGAAAGATAAAAAAAAATACCGACCAAACTGCGTGGACTAGGTGACAGTCTAGTAATGTTTTCCTCACGACAACGTTTCTTATCCTGGATTCGATTGCATTTGAAAAACAGCGCTTTGGACCTGTCTCGAATCTAGCAGAGCATTACGCTGCCTATGCTTAGGCTTGTTGCCCCGTTGGGATTCAACTATTGCATCTTCCTTGCATCTGCCTTTGGTAAAGACACAGGTGCGTTTGCCAAAGCTGATCAGAACAGTTGCTGCCTCCCGCCCAGAGGTTAAAATGGGGCCACCGACTGAAACCAATCGATTTTTCTGGCGATGGCCTGGGTGTCAATTTTCCAATCACTTGCGGCGGCGATTGCAGCCGTACTCTGGCCTCGTCGTCGTGCAGCTTACTATTCTAGTGCACGTAAATAAGCGAACAGAAAGAGTAGCACGACCAGTCCACGCTACTAGATACCGTCATTCTGTTATCATATGCTGTTCTTCACCTCTATCCGCACCCCTGGAGACCCTAAAGCGTAGCTTGGCAGGACGAGAGTCCCTAAAACATTCGACGTTTCCGAGCATTTTTAGAGTAACTCTAGGGGAGTGCATTCTTATCAGAAGTCAATTAGCTTCGACGGACTAACGTGAAAGTTATGTCAAGGCAAGATTACGTGAAGTGCTGTGGCAAAGTGCGGGTCATGGTTAAATAGACGACGCAGAGATGACAAAAGTTTAACGTAAGTAAACTAGCGGTACTAAGCGATAGGGGAGCTAAGAAAATTGCTGAGAAAAGGTACTAAAGCCTGGAATAAAATAGGTATTCTTAATCTCGAAAAGCTAAACAAGTAATGAATATAATCGTCGGCACTGTTGCTATATAGATAACCCTTGGCGAAAGTAGAAACAGGGGTCACTTCTTCAAGCCTGACCATTGACACCTGCCACACTAACTGTGTAATGAAATATTAAAAGTAAGGTAATGCACAAAGCTATTTCCTTTTTTAGAAGATAGAAACTTAAAAAAGGTAAGAAAAAACATGTTATTCTAAAAATCTCAACTAGCCCAGTTATGGTGCACTAAAGGGAAGTCTACGTAGTTCGATCACCGGGAACGCAATTTGAACAACAAAAATACATACTTATATACATGAATGCAAATATGGCGCTATAAGAACCTGACCGTTAAAGGTGTATAGTGGAAACCGCTTAACGAACTGCCACTCACTAGATTTGATACATTTCTACTTCTTTCTTTATATAAAAAATAACTTGAAAGACGTTATCAACCTCTCACCATGCCCAGTTATCAATAAAGCATGTTCGCTCGACCATGCCTAGATTTAATGTCCTGGAAAATAATACCTTTTCCTTTGACTATGTGCGGTAGGCGAACATCTCCATGGTGATCTCCTCCACTGCTCTGTGCGGCGCAGAGTTAGAGGTGTTGCTGAGACAATTATTGAACGTTTCAACAAAATTAAAGTTATAAAAATAACCATGCTTTCCCAAGAAATTGTGCTAACGTCTATAGGATATTTTACAAATGGCAGAACTGGACAAGCATACCCACAGGAAAAGAGATAAACACCTATATGTCTTAGGCAGATTTTTTCGTCTGGACTTTTGTGCTGAATGATAGTAGGGTACCACACAAATAAGCCCTGTAAGTGAGCTATGTAACAGCAGAACGTAGAGCTGCCCCGGACGGCTTCGCTGAGTTCTAATATATTCATATATGTAAAATTCTAATTGGTTTATTTACTAGGCACTTGGTTTGATGTGAAAATATGGAGTTTTCCCAAATACATTTTTGTTGACGTTGTTGAAAGCATCTTAGAAACAACGTAGTTTGCGAACAATAAGTACTCAATAGGGGTAAAAGCGTTCCACCATAAAAGCGCCCGCAGTAAGTGCTACTCCTATAAAGGCCATGCATCTATGGTAACAATAGAGTAAAACTATATTTTACGTTGGCAGCGTATTTCAGTTAGCTCATTTACCGGCACTACACCATCATAGCCAACCCGGCAAATCAACGTGGAAAAGCGGACACATGTATATTCCGTGTGTGGGCAGCAGAACATGCTGGTACTTCTAGCGTATGCACATAAGAATAAAAAGAGAATGCTTTCTCCTGGACCTGTTAAACTTGTATAAAATAGTGTTTGGTTTTTGAGATGCATATCCTAGTCAGATGCTAGTTGTTGCTATGGTAGCTATGATATCTCTTGCTGTTCCCCTTCAAAATGCTTAGAGCAGCGGGCAACGTTGCTTCTAATCGATTCCACTACTAATGAGAACACTTTCGCACAGTGTATTCTATGAAACGTTCCTTAATGTAGCTTCACGCCCTTACGTTCGGCTGAGACATC
The DNA here is from genome assembly GCF_002532875.2 of Varroa jacobsoni. Taxonomy (NCBI): domain Eukaryota; kingdom Metazoa; phylum Arthropoda; class Arachnida; order Mesostigmata; family Varroidae; genus Varroa; species Varroa jacobsoni. The sequence goes on from NW_019213458.1 coordinate 25,153, forward strand.
CTCAAATACTGTAGATCCGTACCGTAGTATCGTCCGCCTCTATACGATCCACGTGCAAAATAACATACGTAGAAACTGAAATTGGATTGCTTGCGTTCTTTGGAAACAGACAGCGTTCCCTGCAGTGGCGGACATGTGTAAGTACAAATTTAAATGTCGCTTTCTATTCTGTCTATAATAATAATAATAATAATAAGAACAGCAGTGCCGAGTGCTAACGTCCGTTTGTGTCCATTTATGCTGTGCCCGCACTAAATACTAAATAGATAGTTTTTTTTGGAAAATCAACAATATCCTATAAAGTATAGCTCACGCCGATTATTCGTTCGCCATTTTGGAGAGCAGTCTGATGTGGAAAATTAACTATGTGATTCGAACCGAACAAATATGGTTTGTGCAGGCAAACTCGGTGAAAAGAGAACGCCTCATTAGTTAATTGGTCCCGTAAAAGGCTCTACGACTTAGGTCATAACCTCGTTTTATCCATCGTATCCTACCAGTTGGACAACGCGGCTAACCGCTATCGTTCAGGCTCGAAATCGGCCAAAAAATGGAATAACGTTCACGCAGTGGTTCGTTTCCTATTTCGAATAGTTATATACAGTTTCCATCATGAGCTGAGGCATGATTTGTTCCTGTCATCGATCAAATATCGGTTACTTAAAATGACAGTGGATAATAATAACCTAAGGGAATAACTTGATGCTCTTTTCAATTGGATCTTTTAATTGCATTATTTAAAACGATGTAGTCGTAGGAGCAAAGACTCCAGTGAGCCCATAGATTATCCTATTCCGTTGAGCCAATTGTGGGCATTTAAGGTAAGCAATTTTAATAGCAGAAGTATCGCGCCCTATGGCATTGATACGGATATAAAGGTACCTCGTTCTGCTAAAGTTGCCCTACCTATATCGGGCCCGTAGAAATAGATTACGGGAAAGAGATGATAACGGCTGTGGAAGAAACCCTGCTCAAGGTAGTAACGAGAGAGTTATTTCAATACGATGATTCACTGGGTGTACCATTGATTCGTCGCTTTTTCTAGCCGGATCAGTGTTAGCCCCATTACCTTTAGATTACCATTACATTGGAAATATATAAGAAAGTTCATACAGAAATGGAGCCATTTTTGATAATGACCTTAATCACCATTGGAATTACCATCGTGTACGTTTAATATTTTTTTATGTAACGTATGTGCTCAGGTAACTGACGTTTATTTATGCGCTATTCATGGAGCACGTAGTTATTTCGTGTTCGTAACAAATACTGTTTAGTTCGTGGTAGGGCTTTGTTTGAAAGACGATTTTTTTGAGTAAGCACGATTGCTCCCTCTAGCTCGCACATATTCCCGTAGAATCAATTATAGTAATGATGGTGATAATGGTAATATATCACTAATAAGAGCTACGTATTCTCGTTTGGCTGATCAAGGCTATATTTGACATATCAGTAAATTAACAAACACAGTGAGCCCAAAGACTCTCTTACGTATTGGTTATTTAGCTTAATATTCCCTCTGAAGAAACTTTGAAATGTGAAACGAAGCACAGCAAAGTAATAGGTAAAAAACGAAGGCGTTTGCCTATTGCTTCAGGCATTCTCGCGTCTAAGACTTTATACCTTCCGCATTAGTTCTTCGACCGTTTCTCTTAATGTAACTTTTAACTTGACGTTCCGGGTCTTATGTCCAGCATTCAATTTGCTAGGCATTGCTTTGGACGGCTGGCGCCTACCAGCGCGACACAAAGTGTGTCTATGCCCAGATTCAAACCTCGCGTGTCCCCAAGTTCAGCAGCCAAACACATTGCCATGACACTATCGGGTTGACAAGTCTGGCGGCTTGGATTTGATTAGCTTACTGCAGATGGCATTTACTTTTTTCATTTATTTCAAGAGCCCCGCTCTGAATAATCATTGAATACAGCAAAGTTAAGGTTTAAGTTACGTAGTTACGTGTGAGTTGTATGGGCCAGTCACCAAGCAAACGTAAAAGTAAAGATGATCAGACGGCGGTAGGTTAAACACGAACGGCTCGCCAGCGAATATTTGAATCCTGAAATTTTGTTGTAGGTTAAAACAAAAATTCAATTGGGTTAAATATATAAAGAACTTGGCCCTGCAGGAACTGCACAGATGTCAGTCATGCATGTACGTGTTCTTCTAAATCATTACCACCGAATTCAATGCACATGCGGCACGATTGTCCAGTCGCTGAAATAATTTTCAAACCCAAACATAGGAAAAATTTCCCATCATCTTTCTATGGCTTCGAAGCTCCTTCTTTTCAGGCCTATTCATTTTCGACCTTTCTTAGTCTAGGGCAAGAGAAAAATGTCGCTGCGGGCTGGATTTGGTTATTGCAGATGTTTACAAACATATTATAGTATTTTGTAGTAGCATATTATAGTATTAGAGACAGAAAAAAGCTCGATGATAAAGAGCGACGTGGTCTCTTTTGCCGGCGTTACGTAGTAATAGTAAAACTCTGCGACAGTCCTAATTTACAACTGCTTGATACCTGAAAAGTACAGTGAGAAAGAGCCTGTTTTTTTTTGACTTATAGCTTGCAGCATTTTCGGTCTAGACACTCGTTTTTGTGAAATTCAGACAACTGCGCTCTTGTCCTTTGCATCATACCTATAGAGTCAGGTCTTTGCATTTGTAATGATGCATTGGAGTAAATTCGGTTTCTTTTTGAGTGCGTTGAGGTTCCACGAAGACTGTTGTTTGCTTAAAATTCAAGTTATCCAGGACAATCTTGCGTAGCAAACAGCGAGATGCATGTAGCCCTGTGCAAAGCGGCACCCTCTCAGCCGAAATCAGCTTCTTCATTTAGACGTCTTCGTTCAGCCGTGTAAAGAGCATATCACTAATATTCGTTCATTCATTATAAGGGTTATTTCCGTTGCTCGATATTGGAACCAGATCGCAAGACGGGATACATTGAAGCTGTGCACTTCCTACTGAAGAACTAGTACCCAGCAATTGAGGCTGTGGGACATCAATAGGGATCCCGAGACTGGCTTTTTAGCTTACCGATAATTTTATTTATATGTCATCATACATGAAAATGATTCGCTTTTCACACGAAGCGCTCGAGGAACTAGAACAAAAATGTATGCTATACTCACTGGGGTGAAAATTCATTTTGAATACACCCAAATGTACTTCAAGTGAGAATAGCTCTACCAAGCATAAATCTAATCTACTTTGAAACGCAGTGAAGCGTTAGACTACGCTAGCTCGAAGCCCACGCAGCGAAAATGCCATAGAGCATTCGACTTTACGTCTGCATCAAATATAGGTCGTGAGTTTACATCAAATTCATATGAGGTACATCTCCTATCTTCTCTGGCGTATCTTTATACCTCTAGTTCTTACAATGTTTTTTTTCCTATGCATATTTGGGACACACTAGACGTGCATATTTTGTAGCGCTTTTGTTATTTAACGAATGAGGATGACGAGCAAAGTATTTGGTAATAAGTGAGCGAACTTCAGTTCAATGGTGGCCCGTGAAGTCTACTGGCTGCAACATGAAAGGTGTAACTCGATAGAGAAAAAGGAATCGTTGTTTTTGCTGCAGCCGTCGTTGTCCCAACAATACGCTGTTGAATTTGGGAACTTTTTAACAAGCTATTTTCTTTGATGGCTCGAATTTCTTTCTCCAATGTTATTCCTCTTCTATAACACTTCTTTGTTTTTTTGACGAACTGACAAGGGGCAAAGCCTCGATGGCCTAAAGTTACCTTGTGGAGCACAGTAGACATCGAAACAGATCTGAGTTGTTTTAAATGCAGTCTGCTTGAATCGCCTCTCTGCTATTGCAATGTGCGCTACCTTGATTCCTATAAAGTCAAACTCTGTTACAACAACGAACAGACGTTACTGTGTAGTACAGATAATGTTTATTTCAATGTATTTTCTACTGCAGTCGGGTTTTCCGTTGGTGGTTAAAGTTATCGGCACACTAATAGTTAGATTGTACGATGAAAGTTAGCCACATTTTCACTATTAATTCAGTTATTTGCCAACGTTACAGTAAATAAAGGTGAAACTAACAGCCTCCAGTGATAACTATAAGATTGTAGGCTTTTAAAGGTTGGCTGAAAAAAAAAAAAAAAGAAACGGAAAGTAAACCTAAAGTACCTTTTGAGCGTTCAAGAAAATTCATTTATGCAGATAGGTTACTTAGGTGATTCGGGGTGAGTGACACGAAAGTCCGATAATTTCGAAGTAGCACTTACATCAACCTGTCAAAGTTCGGTTAGCAGTTTATTTTTTTCCTTAGGTTTTAAGTTAATGATATTTTTAGATAGCTTTCCAGGTCGACAGAAAGAAAATGTCAGGAACGGAGACAACGGATAATCGTTGAATGACAGTTTCGGGCTGCGAGCCTTAGGGCTGGACCGAGCCGTTCTTACCAGCGTCGCTGGTATGACTACATATAAAAGTCGGCGTTGTAGTGTTCACCTCCTTAAGCGACATAAGCCTCTTGAAGCAACTCAGGCCAACGAATAGCTAGCTCAAATGGTTGACAAAGATGATAAATAGATCGCAAAGACGTCATCCGTTTCCGTGCTCAGGGATTTGGAACATCATTATACTATGATATTAAAGTTCTTAAAAAGTTCAATTATTCATTTTAGGCAATCCATTAGTGAAAAACCTTCCCAAAATGAGGCTGGCCAGCAATTTTAGGTGATACAGGACTAGGTTCTGCTGCTGGATACTTAATCATCGTATTTAGAGAGCGTTTGTTCTATTCCCACTGTCATTTGAGGTTTGCTTACATAGGACAGTGGTACGAAGCTCTCTTCTCATTGAAATTTTCTTCTGGGTTGGGCTCATTAGGCAACAGGTTTGAAAACTCAGCCTCTATCTGTAACCACCTTCAGCATTACTGGAAGTTCTTTCGACGATCAACATCCATGTTGTAGAACTGTGTGGCTGAAAATTCGACAATGCCTGGCTTGTTACGACCTCTTGCAACGTAGCTATGCCCGACTTTTGTTCGCGATATGCCCCAACTTACAAAAACCCTTTTCTGAATAATATCAAATAAAAGTCGTTAACTTTGTCTATAGCAGTGCAATGCGCCAGTTTAGCCCATTTACTCTATAGAATAAGGAAAAATATTGTCGAGTAATTTGTTCTACAACCGACAAGAACATTGTCTTTTTGGAACGTTACCTTATGTGCATGTGTACGCATACTGAAGACACAGCGTGTCTCCCTAAGCTCAGTCAGTCAGTAACCGAAGTGGACTCTTTGACGACGTCTGTTGCTGCTACTGCTTTGTCTTGCTGTTACGCTGCCTACAGAGACATAAAACGGAGGCTGATATTTCCAGGGGGATCATCAACCTAACTAGCAATATAACATAACAAGGAGTTTACCAGCACCACAGAATACCAGCGATCCTACTTCCAGGCAAGTGGATATTCTTGTGTCCGTGTACTGCCATTCGCAGATCTGCCAAATCTCGTCCTTCTCTCAGCCGGTCCAGCTTTTTCAGTCTTTCGCGGTTCATTGTCGTAAAGCGTCATCTTTCTCGCCTTGCTAACCACAAACTCATACATCCAAACGCGATATAACACAGCGAAAAGGAGATACACGATGCTCCTACATTCTTCTAGCTTTTCAAGCCTCATATTCCCATAGCAAAGTCCATCGTTTATAACCAGCCATCTATTTAGACAGCAGCGCTTCCTGTGCTAAACTATGACGTAATCTACGCGGTAATTCATGCGACTCAAATAGGGCTTCGGTTATCTCCCAACAAGTAGTAAAATAATAATAATAATAATTTATTCTTTTTGCCATAATGTGGAAGAACTCATGCCGGTTGTGTGTCGTTACATTATCGCGAATAGAGGTCCGGCGCCACGAGGCTGCGTATGTTCGCCGAGATGTTTTGGCTAAGGAAAGCCAGAACAGAAAACAAGGTCTGCAACTGGAGCGGTCGAAGGCTTAACCCGTTTTTGGCGGAAACAAACGCACACAGGAATGCCAAACAAAAATATCGCCATACTGAAGTTACAAAACGCTATTGACTGCAATAGTAACAACAGCATCATTAACAGCAGCAACGACAAGACCAGGGGCATAGGCTAGCCTGCGTCGGTCATCTCTACGACAATATTAGGTAAAAGGAAAACTGAGCGTGAGCGATGGAGCTCGTGCATTTTTTTGCTATATCCCTCGTTTGCCGATGCAAGCCTCAAAGCATTGGCGTTGCTTGTGTCGTCATCACTGCCAATGACAGCTGCTACCTCTGGACAGCGAAAAAGAATTACTTATTTTCTGTTCACTTTTGTTCAGCTTTATAAGCGCTGCTACCCGAAGAAGTTCGCAGCTGGTTGGGTTTCTTTTTCTACTAGATCGCATTCGCGTCACATTATAGCCAATGTTTCTCTGCAGACACCATTTCTCGCTAGAAACGGAGTTTCCGCTATCCATACGATACTGGTCACTCTTGCCAAAAGGCAGTTTTCTGACCTTGCCAGTTTGTTTGATTTCATCGTGTCGCTCGCGTGTATCCATATGATGGTTAGTCTTCATACCTTTATTCTGGTGCCTGTGTTTTGAAGTAGCCGCAAAAGTTAATCACCTAATTTTATTTAACTAGCCGTCTGGCAAGTGTATAAAAAAACGTTAGTGACACGTTGAAGGACGTTGATGAGAACTTAGCAGATTGGGTCACAAGTGTACAGCCCAGCATAAGAGAAAAGTGGGGCTGCAAAGAGGACTGCAGCAGATATATGAGGCGCGGCGTGATACGTCGAGCATGTCGAATACGTTACTGTATCGGTTCTTGGATCAATACGCAATTGGATGGACCGCTAGACATAAGGGATAGATATAATAGTTAGCCAAAAGGTTTTTCTGCACAACAGAGCTCGGCTTAAGTTCTGAGACGATGGTATAACAGATAAATAAACCAGACAAATGTGTTACAAGTAAGGATTTTTATACCGTGCTTTTAAATAGCATTTATTTTCCATTACTTGAGCTATCCGTTTTTCTTGAGACAAACTTGGGGTTTGACATTATACAGAAAGTGGCGGCTTATTTGCAAAAATTCACTGGACTCGATGACGCCAAACGCCTCTTTTGTCGTGTTGCATTTAATTGCAGTGTACAATAATGCGACGTATGGGATAGAGTAGACACCTTCTCATTCTTCATCGTCGCGCAGTTGGCGTGTTTTTTTTTTTCGGTGAAAAGCTTTATCAGCTTAACCCATGAACTCGCCGACTCCTGCCTTTACAGCCTTGGCTTTCGATGTCGCCCCTAGCTTCGAGGCCTCCAAGCCGTTTTTATAAATAGGCATCAGTACACCAAAGGGTAAAGCTGCTCGAAAATCGAAACAAGAAGCCTGTCCCTATAGCATCCGACCTTGCAGGTATTGGGAAATATACCGGATTCCGGATCAAGAAGACCTGCTTTCTATTTGTATTATGACTAACCAGTATCCACAAACCTCTATCAAAGCAGCGATCTGTCTATAGGGCATCAGTTATTCCAGCTGACAATAATAAGACAAGCGTGACTCTGCCATTGACGTTCACAGCAGAATACTGAGGTTTAGTCAGGTTGCCATTTCTACTAGAAGCGCTTTATTTTTTTTCTTTCACCCATTCCATCCGCAAACATTGATATCTCGGTGAATCCATGCGACTCTGCCTTTTGATCCGAAAGCTTGCCTAAACATTTATACAGGCAAAGCAGGCTTCATGAAAGAAGAAATAGCCCATCAATGACACATACTATGAGCACGTCTTACAACCAAATAGGGTTTAAGAGCGTTACAATCGAAAGGAATGTATGTGTATAGAAGTATTAAGGTTGATCCCATTGACCGAACCTGGTTGGCTGATTACCCACACAAGTGGAGAACTATTTGAGCGATAACTCGATTTGCTGTATATTTATTTTACTCTAGAACCAGACGGTATTCTAGTGCAGAAGGAACAAAGTAGAGACGTGCTATGTTTTTTGGCCCTGATAAGACGCTTTGCTATGTAAAGTTTCAAGAGAAGCTTCAAGAACCGCAGCGAGCTCCCTTACCAGTGCTGCATTATATTACATATAGCATATACTATACGTAGAGCTACATGTTTTTTGATGGTTAACGGAAAGCCTTCTGGCTAGTCCTCCGTTACGATGAACGGGCAAAAACGCATTCACACAAGTAAAAGCCGCTTTGCCTTAGCAAGGCTCCAAGATCGCAAAGCTGTTTACTTTAAAAAAGTTTTTCGACCTCCATCGGTGTCTTGATTATGCCTAAGATGGTGGTATGCCCTGTTGAGCCTAGTATTTACTAGTCATGCGGGTAGAATTCAGGTTTAAGTAAAACGAAGCTACCGACCCTGACGCCGGAGCTACTGCCGAAGCTACTAGAATGGTAAGAACCTGCACGGAATGGAAGACTAACACGAAATGAAGGGTAGAAGTATGGGAAGGTCTTATGAAGGTTGACGGCGACGGGTCTTCATTCTGGAGGCGCTTACAGAGGACACTGGCGCGTCCGTTTTCGCAGAAGATCTTGTTGACCAGTCTGCCGGATTGGATAGCGGTAGAGCGAAATATATCCTGCCATTGTTAGGAAAAGATAAGTGTGATCGCGAAGAATATAAGGTAGGTGGCAGACTCGCTGGTTGATAAGAACCGGCTGGACTGCTGCCTTGAGCTGAGCTAAGTTAGACGTGTGTTTGGGGGCACAATTCGGAAAGTGACCGAAGCTGGTATTGTCGAGGTGATAGAGGCGCTGGCAGAGTCTAGCGGGCGAAGATGCGAGAATAAGGCTGCCCCTTGCTGTTATGGCTGACTACGCGACTGCACCGGTCGCTTTTAGCAATGCCGATAGTGCGGCGGCCGCGCATCGGTGACGCCAAAACCTAGAAGATAACCGACATAATATCCAAGGTCAAATTGGGGCACGTACCGTTGTCAGTCCTCTAACTAATAGTGGGACGAGCAGGAGACGCTGCCGTTGTTCGGTGGGTTGGGACTTGATCCACCGGTCGATCCCATCTTTCGCTGACTCTAGCGGGTCGAAAACTCAGCGTAGCTGAAAAAAGGGATTCCTGTCTAGCTGAAGCGGAGTCTTAATGCCACTGAACGGTCAAGCCCGAATCATGGGCTTGTGCTCCTATTGGCGCGCTCAATAGTGAGCAGCAGCAGTCGCGGCCACTTGAGCTCAAGCCAGTCCGAGTGTCCCAATATCTAGGGGAACTTACCGCTCGGCTATTTGCTGTCGACGTTTTCGCCACCCCCTTCACCGCCGTTACCATTACAGCGTCGTCATCGTCGCGAAAAGGAAAAGACGAAGGCAGGCGCTTCCACTGGCGCTAGGCACAGAGGGACTGAAGCCGTCACTGAAGCAACCGGAAGGGGCTAGTCAGCCAGTCAGCCGTCCGATCCAGGGTCAGGCAAGCCGATATATAGAAAAGGAAAACGATCCATAGGATAGAACGGAAGGAACTAGCAGCCGATAGGATAAACTGGGCCACCTTGGAGACTGCTGCGACGGCGACGAACGGCCTTGGCGCGGCAGTGTATGACGAAAAACTTGGTGGCCTGGCGGGCACCGTGCTGCCTGTCTCACTGACTGCCTTCGTTTCCTAGCGAACAGCGAATATTGAACCCACCCTTGATGGATGGCCTCGAAGCCCAAAAACTCCCCGCCGACTGCTGAGTGTAGGACGGGTAGGACTGCAGTGCCCTCGAGCATCCCACACCGGAATAGCATGGTGTACTGCTCTCTACAGAGAGGCAAAACACATACTGTGTGTTGTAAAAGAAATGAGCAGCCATGCCACTGCGTGTCATCGGGTAGTGTACTACAGTATAATATGGAACAAGAAACGCACGTGCAACGCAGATCAGCTTCGGCAGCGCATGGGTAGAGGTGCGGCAGGCAGTTCGTTCCTGTACCATAAATCGGCTCCAGCAATGCAAAGTAGGTGGCTTTGCTTTTCCCAAAGACCAGAAGTGTTCGCCTGAAGGATTAGGAAAGAAATGAAGCATTAGGTAGAGAGGTGGCGGAAAAATCGAAAAAGAACCGACAGTCACCGATGAACGACGGCGGCGGCGCCGCGATGACAAGATACGACTACAGAGGTAAAGAAAGGAATAGCGCATGCGATGGGAAAAGGAAGCGTGCATGTTGGAGAAGTGTTAGTGGATGCGAGACAGGACAGTCAACCAGCCATCTACTCCTACCTGTTTGTCCCCAGCTGCTTCGCTGGTACTCCAGGTTCCTGACAACAGCTTTGTCTTCCGGGGTCCTCTTCGTCTTTAAGTCGTTTGCATTGAAATACCACTACCAGCAGCATTGCCAGCCGCAGCAACAGCCTACGCCCACACAGGACGCGAGGGGTCCAAGTTGGACGTAGTGACAGGGCAGGTCCAACACGGAAAACGAAAAAAATAACAACGCGAACCGGCCGCAGGAGAGCGATGCAATGTTCTTCTAGCTTTTTCTTCATCTTTTTGATTGCATTCAATGACATAAACCATGCTTGTGCGCCTGCCGCCATGCTCTGTCGAATGTGGACCTAGATTTTGTACTAGAACTACATAGACAGCGGTAACAGGCGATAATGGCTATGGATGGGTGATAAACGCTCTGCGCAGGCTGTCGATGCCTTTTGCTAGCTGCCAACATACACACATAGAGTTTCTCTCTGGAGGGAAGGAAGCATGAAACGCGAGGAGCAGAAAAGAAAAACGGGATCTGAGAAATGAGCACCGTTCAGCAGTATTCAGGAGTTCAGAAGGGCCCTGCCCTCTTTACAGCCCCTGCGCTTGAACAACTTTGTAGGGTGGAATTCTATGAGCGGACAAGGCCAAACAGGCAGGTCGGTGTTGAAGCGCTGGGAAATTGAAGAGCAAAAACTGACGACGACAAAAACCCCCTTCCCTGTTAGGAAAAGATACTGAGACAACCATGTAGAGTGTATATACATACTTATACACGTATTAGAAAAAGGAGGAGAGGATTGAAGTTTGTTGTTTTCAGTTAATTCAATACATAATCACCTTCATTTTTACTCTGTCTCTAGAGTGTTCGTATAGGTAATACGTAGAGAAAACAAGTTCGATCAAAAAACTAATGAACGTCTCACCGTTCGAAATAGTTCCGATGGGATGATAGGTCAGTTGGAACATCAGACTTAACGTGTATTTAATTGAGTCACCTAGGCCTGATTGCCTTCTAGGCTTAGCATGTAACATGCATACCGAAATAGGCTAATTGGCACATGACAGCCCTTTAGTAATTGGTCTAAAGTGAGTTATAATTGGAGAATGTGGATTAGCTTGCTTTGTTACACCATGTTCTCGACTTGCTTTGCCCTGGCATCTCGTTTAAGTATGGTTAGACGCTTCATGATTCACAAGGCAAATAACCAATCAAATTTACAAAGGTGCCGATAATCATGCCTCGAATCGCCTGTCCTATCCTTGCACCTAAAGC
>NW_019213459.1:0-155958 GCF_002532875.2 Varroa jacobsoni
CTCAGGGCACATTACATAAGATTCCCGTAACACCATAGCCGAGAGTTGATCCGTTTAATGATTTGTACTCGATTTCTCTAGAAAATAAGATAGATTCCATAGTGGACCGCCGATGGAGAGCGCAATCAATGCCTATCTCTATATATATATATATATGATTTGATCGTATGGACTGTGCTGACATTTCGCAGATTTCATAATTTTTCATCACAGATTTTTAATAAGGAATAATTTATCTTTTGATCCCTAAAAACTCTTTATAGTAAAAGAAAAACGTTAAATTGTTTGAATGCCTAAAAATTATTTTTAAAGATTTTTTTAGCATTCGCAGAGCTATGTGTTCATAAATTATGAAAATTAACATATAATAAGAATTAGGAGCGCAGTCTTTATGAAAATTTAACACGATTGAATTAAAATAGATTTTAAAAAGTATGTAATTTTCTATTTCATATATTTAAATTTTTGTTAAATTTGACATAAATATTAAATGTAAACTATAATTTTCTAAAAAGTAATTTTTTATAAAATAGTTTTTTTTTCATATAAAATGCATTTAATTTAGAATTGTAAATAACTAATGGAACAGATAATTTTAGTAAAAAATCTTAAGAAAATAATGTAACAGTTAGCGGCCTATATATAACTGCGAAACTTATATGCGTAAAATGCAGGGCTCTTGATTGTAATGAACCACGGCGATCCAATAATCTAAATATATATATATTTGTTATATATATATAGTGTTTAAGCAGATTCTATAAGTATTTAAGGAAAAGAGTGGAAAACCGTTTGTTTTTGTGCAAAGTATACCTGTGTTGGTGAACTTCATGTTGTCAACCTGGTCAAATTACAGCTCTATAAAACAACTAACAGCTAATTATCTTGAATGACTCAGAAAAAGACACTAAATGAACTTGAATGTGTTAAATAATATTTCCTTACTTAGGTACACAATAATATTGATTTTAATATCATTTATATGAACTCTACGCAAAATGTAACCTAACGTATTATTACATTGTGCCTTGTAAAATGGCAATGCTTGCCCGCGAAACTTTAAACCTGTTTAAAGTATGTTCTTGATTTGTAAAGAAAATAGTGAAGATCTCCATTTGCTTTCGCACTTTCGACACCTAATAGCGCTCACGGTCTCGATCAAACCTATATAATATCTAACAGTTTCTGAATTGCTTCCTCTGTGACTATGTCGCTGAGGGCATCTAGGCTTTTTAAGCTCAAAAAAAAAAAGAAAAACGTGAAAATAGAAGTTACATCGGCTATTGTGCGTTTCCGTGAATATAAAAGGCACTATTTGTTACAAAAATACCCATCCAATACACTGATAGTTTTCGTATCGCTGTTAAGAGACCAAGGATAAAATGAAGCGCACGATGTACATTTATCTATATACATCTAGAAGGCACAACACTGTGCACCTTCTGGGTAAAGGTGCTTATAAGAAAACGCTATTATAAAATGTAGTAGTGGCTGAAATCTCCGTATTAGTAAATTTCATTTTCATCATCATTACTGAGTTAACTTAAAGGAAATGCACTAAGTAACTTGATGCATCGATATCGCTGAGGCCCTACGGCTGCTGTCGGATAGCGTGGAAGCAACTAATTTGCTAATATACTACAGATCCACCTATATTCCAACCTTCGAGATAGCGGCATTGTGTGTACTGCTCGGATGCCTTTGTTTTTCCAAATTTGAAAACGTAAGCTTCGTTCTCTATGAACCGATGCATGCGTTCGTGTATTGTCTTATCTACTAATGGTAATGCTAGCAATAAAACATTTAAGGAACACCAATATACTCAGTCGTCATAAAATGGTGATGATGGATTTTAGCGGAAGTGGGTTTTCAGTGGTTCTAACGCCCAGGCTTGCCACTGTCCGGTTTCAGATAGATCCTTTTTTGACGGCATGGAAGTTTTAAGGAGTACAAAAGTGGCTCACTACGCGGAGCAGCTATCCTACAGTAGGGCACCACAGTTTAAGTAACGATAGAGACACTTTATCTTAAACAGGGTGGAATAAAGGTAAAGAATTAGGCTAGAACAAAGACTAGCTGAGCGGCAAAGGTTCTCGCCTGTATAGCTTTGAGATTTTCCCCTAAACAAGTACAAAGCAAGTAAGATTCGAATTCAACCCGTCTGAAAGCGGTCTTCTCGTGTCTATATGTAAATTTCAAATTGATCCCAATGAGATACCTTCGCTAGATACAAGCCATTCTGACCCCGTTCTTTAATATTTTATTGTAGCATTTTTAATTACGATCTTTGAGTGTTTATTTTAGTAACATTTCGATGTTGAATTCGGAATACATTTGGAAAAAACCGCAGTCGCTTAGATAACTCCTCTCCATTTGGTTTCTTTAAGAGTAACTCTGCTTAAATTTTAATTCATACTTTATAATTCATTACCACATTTTGACATAGCAGGAATAACAATCCAATAGGTTTTTTCTCAAGGCGTGAACACGTGTCCCCTCGCTAGCGTTGCTCGTTAGCACACGATATATAAATCCTCTGGATATATTTTTAAACATTAAAATAGATCTCGTCAGACAAACACTTCGCATCATAGTTTTCCTCTCCAAAAAAAACTAATAGACAAAGAACTATCAAGATCGGTACGACCGTTATTGTATGTACATGTATGTAAACTCGTTGTATATGGTTGATTATCATTGTTACTTGCGCAGCCAACAGTTTATTATGTATTAGTGTCCGCTTTAAAATTAGTCATGGTTTTTTATACGTGTCGCCGCTGTTTACTGCGAACCTGGCATCGAATATATTATTAGGTCTTGCGGAATCGGTGGACGGCAGATTCCACCAAAAGACTGCAGAAGATCTAAGTGATATTATATATTTAACATAGGTTTATTTCCAACTCGAAAAACCTATTCTGTGCACTCATTGCATGATAAAATTCATATAAAATACGGTATTCGGAATTCAATGTCCACGCAGGATAAAGTAAATAAAACAGGCTACCTAACCCTTATCAGACCTATCAGATTTAACAGCACTAGCACTGATCATTGTATCCCGGAATTAATCCTTCATGCTTCACTTTATCCCTAACACACGATTACATGTAATATAGGGTCTAAAAACTGAACAAGCCACTCATGTCTATGCGATCATCAAAGATGCAACTAAAAATATAAATATGAATTCCCTAATAATTTTCACCTACTTGATTTTCACTCGGTGGGCCGCCCATCACGATGCTTTTCTCCGAACCTCGAGTTCTGTTCTGAATATTAAACTCGGGTAGTGCTTTGCTATAGATTTCGAATCGCAGATGAAATCGTCGTCAGGCAAGAGCTACTCGGGAGGAGGATCGCTGCCATCAAAGCACTCGAAGAATATGGCTGAAATATTCTTGGTGAACCAGCTGCATTTCAGAGCAATGTAACCACTAACTGATGCTGTGTACGACCGTCTCAATCAAGGTTGGCATCTACAACTCTTGAGGAGTTCAATGGTCCACGGAGGTTTCAAACGGGTAAATCGCTCTACCAGTGGCTTCTCATTCCCTAATCGTGAGTGACGGGCTATCCCGCTGCAGCTCCGATCAGGTCGCGCGGTGACGTAGCAAGATGAATCTGTATGCGATGCCGAGGGGGCAGCAAAGAGAAAGACGACGAAATGAGGGAGCGTTAGCAAGAGATGCCAAAGAGAGAGACATTTCCTTGGCTGGGATCCTTATCGAGCGTCAATCATTGCCATTCGTCCAAGCTCGTGCTTCTCATCTGCCCTGCTCGGGATTATCGTCCTTCGTTTGCACTAGTTCCCGCATCAACTACCCTTATTCTTACTGGGACACAGGAACCAGCGCTGCCCTTTCTCCCTCTCGCTCGGTTGCTGCATGAAGTCTAGATATTCTGCATCTAACGCTATATGGTACACAAGAGAGTGAACGGTAAATCTTTGCAGTCATTGCGACTATCTTTCAAGAATAGAAGCGACAAGTCGTCGTCGCAAATTGATTCAAAACTGACTCACCCCTCTAAGATATCCAACCAATTCCTGACTGAAAATTTCCCAGGTCTCTTGAACGTGTCCACTTTCTTGCTAACCCCCTAATGCCTCCGACGACACGAATGTTATCTTATCTAAGATTAGTCTTAATCCTGACAGACATAGCTCCTGCTTTGGCCCTTTGGAACTGGCGCGCTAACTATGTTTTGCAAAACGAGCCTCAAGCAAAAGAAGACAAACAGCCTTCTGAATATCGATTGGGACCGATAGAAAGCTGTCTGGGTGTCGTTACAAGCGATGTGACGAGGGAAGTGGTATACAGGAGCTCTCATGACTATATATACAGAATAGCTAAGAGGAATTAGAGAACTATCTTTTATAAAATAACAACATTAATCTATTGAAAGGAAAATCACGGCCTTCGTATAGTAATTTGCTAAATTACGGTTGTACGTGAATACCACCTTCGTGTGTTAGTGCATTTCGTCGAATCGCTTGCTATAATTATAAATATAGTACTATCAATGTTTAATACATATTTAAGTAATGAGAAATATTTCGAGATTTGAATACTTCAGTCAGTGTCTAAGTGGAGTGCAGCAAATCCTTATTGGAGAATCGTAGGGTCATAATCACTTCATGCCGCACGTTTTGCTTGAAAATTCGATACCGGCTCTAATATGTCACTGAACAATCTTCTAATCAGTGTATTATTATGTGGCGGTTGAAAAGCCGTTACATTATGCTAGATGCGCCTTCACATAAAAAAATGCCTGCATGCTAATACAACAGATGATAAAGTCTCATATTTTCACATTTACATCATTGTACCTACTCCATCAAACTCTGCTATAATGTAACAGGCGACCAAGAATCTCACTAAACCTCGATTTATCTCTGACATTTCCTGAAGACGCATCAGAAGAATCTGATCCGCAGATTCAGCCATAGTCAGCCGTTCTTTTCAACAATATTACGGACTGTTGCAGTCGCAGATGAAGGAGAATGCTCAAAACGTCGTTCCCCTCGTGCGAATACAATTCGTCTGCCCTTGTCCTTTTTTTTTCACGGGTGCGTTACATTCAGTAGCTCTCCTCCGCCCCGCTGTCTACCAGTGGCTCTTATTTGCTGCTGCCTGCAAAACATATGCTACTACTATATCGGTCTGCTGATGGTACGGCCGCCGTTTTGGCTACTACTCTCTCGTAATCGCTTTAACAGTGAGCAGTCGGATAGCATCAGGGGGCCTCCGTACGCCACTACGCAGTAACTTCCTTTCTTTTTCCGTTTCGTTTTCGTCTTTGGAGCCGTACAGCGGAGCATCGAATGCGTCATTAATGGCTTCCGACCACCGCCCAGACAAAAGAATGATCCCTGTTGGAGCGCTCGTCTCACGGCATGGCCAGCTGATCGAGTGGCAAACTCCGTCCATGAAGCCGTGCTTCATGAGGCGACGACCTCAAGCAGCAGTAACAGCAAATGGGAACACATTCATATACTGGTATACGTGCGGCACCGCCACTCACTGTTCTGCTTTGCCTAAGGCTCGAAAGTACTCCAGATAGAGCGATGGCGAAAACAGAATAAGAAGAAAAAGACAAGGAAACTCTCTTCGGATCACAACGGTTGGTTTTTTCCACCAGTGACCTATTGCGTCATTGTTGCTCGACGGCGCTCCTGCCAGCTGTATGATTCCGGCGCATGTCGAGATTTCGCTCGTTGTTTAGCTACTTCGTTACAGTTATTGTCAAAGGAGCTCGGAGGGAAGAGGGAATTTCCCTGGGTTTTTGTAGGTGTCAAATCGGGCTCATTATATGGTATGTATGCGCCCATAGAAACGTAGACACGTAGAACCTAACTGAGTTCTCTTGTTTTTCGTGCGTTCGACAATTCGTACCTGTCCCTTCATCGCTGCTAGTGTTGTTCTACCTCAGCTTCCTGATAGTTTAAGCTGGCCGGTTCACTGGCTTGTTTCCTGTAGCCTAGGTCTCTGGGTGCCTGACGACTTTCTCGAATGAGCTTCTTGTAGTCCAACCGAACCCATCTCAGTGTGGTAGTGTACTCAGTTTGCAAATGCTAGAGTTCAAGTCAGAAAGCTTTGAACAGGAAAGCCACAACCTATAGTGAAACGCAACTTGTAGGGCTCCGCTCGATAAGAACTATGCTTGACTGGGTACACAGCGCAGGTAAACTATCCACCCTGTCTTTTGAAGAGAAGTCTCTGCGGGCGACAGCTGACCACCGGGAGAGGGTGGTTACAAACCAACCCTAACTCAGGTGCTTAACCTCCAAATGGCAGTGTCGGTTCCTGATCCTTATTTAAAGTAACCTTTGGCGCGGTGCCCTAAAATTTCTCACCGATCAAATGAGAACAGGTCGTTTTGTAACAGTTAGAATTATAAATTCACTATAAATCATCTAAATAAGCAACTAGTTAACTCCATATCTTGACGCCCATTTATGCTTTGCTTAAAGTATTAATTTACCAAATGCTTAGGCTCTATTTCAATAGTTTACGCACTCGGATTTTATCACGTGCTGAAAGAGTTTAACTAAGAGACCTTCTGTCCTAGTAATCCAAAAACCTACAGTAGGGTTATCAAATAAACAATGGAATTCAACTGTAAACTAATAGAAGTTCTTACCCTCAACACGGTTTTTCTAAAATAAAAACGCACATTTCATAACATATTTATGTTTAATTTGAATGCCAATGGAAATTTATAATAAATATGAAAAAATAAAAATATGTCTGTTGAAAAGAATAGCATTGGGATAGGACAGAGCCAGACGACTGCATTATAACTCCCCATTATGCGAAAGCCAATAAGTGTGCACTTTGCTTGTCCTTTAAGAATCACACGTAAACTATATATTCAGTCAGCGAAACACAAATGTAACTTGGTTGTAAAATGTTGTTACAAAATATTAGTGTGGAATAGATGAAAAAACAAAATAATTGATTTCGAGAGTAGGCTTCTTTGTAATTTTTTAGCTTTTTGCTAGGACTATATATATATATCTATATATATATTAATTTGCGCTCGGCCTACCTATTGCTTATCCCTATATATGAAAACAAACTTCTTGAAGAAATATAGCCCTACCATTAGGCAGGGTATTATCCTGTACCGGTTAGGAGTTCCTGATGGCATCTCGCCTTCTCCTTCGCTCTTTTCATAAAACTTCACTGATTTTGTAACACTGTTCTCGCTATCTATTTTCAATAATACGCTGGCCACGCATGTAACAGAAGCACCCAAACACAAAGCTGGCCAAAACCTTTGAATGCAAGTTCTCCTGGTTGTGACGTATTAACCATAGTTCTGTAATAGACGATCATAAGCTGTGATCGTGCAAAAGGTGACGCTGAACACCCCAGCATTTCAATGCCAATAGTCAGTAAACAGAGAAAAGCACGGATTCATAATTTCAGTGTCTCGACCGATCATTAAATCACAGCTGGTAACATTGTGTGGTTGGTCTCGGTGTTGACTGCTTGAAAAGTAGTACTAGTGGTTACCTTCGAAAACTCACACAATGTCGACCCTTCACGTATTTTAGGCCGCCCTAATTACCGTGCGTAAATGGAAATATGTCGTCCTTCTTCATTTTGTTTACCGATAACAAATAAGATGTGATTTTTCAAGTATTCTTTCATTCGTTTACTGTCATGTAAATACAGAAGGCAGACTAGAATGTTTTCATTAAGAAATTTTAATAATGTAACCCACTTTTCAAATGTCAGATTAAAAGTCGGATACAAATGCAGATTAAAATGGTTTCGAATGCATTTTATGTACGAGAAATAAGTACTGCGAGTTCACACCGACAGCAATTGAACCCTGATTATCGCGATCCAGCCGATGATGCGAATTTCGGGGGCACAAGATCTATCGGACTAGTTTTCGTCTGCAGAACTACAGGCTTATGGTTGGTACGTAGAGCTCTATAAAGCATTGAGCCAATGAGCGTTATATTAATACTTAATAATTGTTTGTAGTAATGAAAAATCCGTTACAAGAGAACGGACTCAAAGAAGGCTATTAGGGATCTTCGCACTTGCCTGCTGACAGATGACCAAGTTATCACGGAACGAAGGCTCCCAGAATCGGAAGAGCGACAAGATTTGGTAATTGCAGATCCTTGGAATCGTTGGTTGCGTTGAATGTAGATGGCCTACAGCGCCATCTACACGTTCAGCTAGCACACCGTGTCGAAGACTCTACGGCGTACAAAAAGGGTTTATATAAATAAAAGTAGCCTTGCTTACATCGTCTCACAAAACGACCGGTTTATCGGACTATTCAACCGATAGAAGCATCCATCAAAAGCATTCTTTTATACTGCTGTTATATGATGTGATTGTGAGCCAAGCAAGGCCCGCCAGTTAGCCTGTGGACTATTTGATGTTCTGCACGTTAGAAACGCTCAAGAAAAGTAATGTATCGTTTCAAAACATTCATTCCGCTAGCTACTATGGTTCTTCGCTTGATGTCTTAGATCACTTTTGTCAGACGTCTGAGGCCTGCCTTAGGGTCTAAACCTATTTTCATGCATGAGTGTCCTACAATAGCACACTTATAATTCAAGTACTTTATCAAATAAAGTTTTAGCTGCATAATTAACTACACAACACGCTTTGTTGTGCTATAAATAACACAAACGAGCTTAAAAAATGTGTTTTGTTATGGATCTTTTCATTGGTTTTCATTCAGCTCGTGAAGGCGGTAAAGGATTGACGGATTCTGCATGGAGATTAAGCTGTGTGCTGAAAAACCTGTCTATAGTACTTTAACCTATTTATCTTCAATCAACTAAAGCTCAAAAGTTCTCTTTTTGTAGCTTGATATGCTTCAAAGGATTTCCCATCCAGACAGCTTGTTTGGAACACTTCAATGGAGCGTCGCGTACTAAACTGAAAACTCTATTTGGTTCAAGTTGGTTCGATAATTCTCCAAAAACATCTTTTGGAAAATTTCAATTACCCTGTAAGATGATTTGCTTCTGTCACGACCAAAAACTGTTAGCGATTAGTGGCTTTGCCAGTTTCTAAGCTCCAGGCACCGCAGCATCGAAGTCCTGGCTAGTTAGCTAACAAATGCTGTACCACGGACTCGTTGCGCCTTCTAATTTTGATCCACCCCTCAGCCCTATACTAAACGTTTTCTCCTACAAGCTCGGACGACCGTTTAGCATATTTTTTTATGCGGAAAACAAAAGCAATTGCTGAAAATTACGTTATTTCAAGATCTGCACGCATATCCCTTTTCCAACTGGGTACCATTTTCCTGCATACCTATTTAGTTGTTGTGTGTGCCTGCTCTCATCTGGTCGTTTGTGGTTATTAGAACTGTTGTTCCATCCCAGGACGAGCCGAGCGTTAGATGTTGGCAATGAGTAGAGTTTCTTTAGAGGTTTGTTTCTAATTCTGTATACAATTAGCTTTTTTAATCGTTAAAATGTTTGTTTGGGAAGTTTTGTTTACTTTTGCAGTCCTATACCGATACCAGGCACTAAACTAGATACGTAAAAGGAATAGATATGTCTTATGATTACCACTGAAGAGTAACTTCTTTTTCTTAACTGTCGAAAACTCCAGATTTTTTTAAGATAGGTAGTATAAAAGATTCAAATGCCTTTCTTTTAGCTAGATCTATCTATAAAACAAGTTGGATACAACAAAAACTCACTGTATGAATGGTATTTCATACAAATCTATGTGGTCAAAGCAGAATGGTCTAGATATGTCACATGGCGTGAACAGATAAACAGGAAGCTACCTTGTTTTTTTTTTTCAAAAAAATGCCTGTGATTTACTGAAAGAAAACCATAGAAAATAACCTCTCCTAGCAATTATTACCGTACGCTATTTAGTAGCATGTAGCGGCGGCAGAAATATGTATTGTTTTTGGTACCTATAAAGACCGAGTACAAGACTTGAATGCCTCGTTGTATGTAAGAACATCTGGGCAATGCTTTTTATAATTTTTACTATATTCGGCTTCGGTATATATAAAGCCGTACGTAATATATTGAACTGTAGAAGTTTTTATGCATTTTTGGAAATTGTAGATTTTCAAAAATGTTAAACACGTTTACAGACAACTGACGTCGTACAGGTCGCAGGAGACGGCAAACAACTGAAAGCGTACGAGGCCGACAGGCGTTGCGCTGGCACTGAAGAAAATGGACAACGCAGAAAAGTTCAACGTGGAAATATCTCAGTAGCTGTTGGTAGGTTAACTAAAGTTATTTGTATAACAATACGATTACGTAAAGGTCTGTTCAAGTTGTGTGCACGTAATATAGCATCAATAATAGCGTTTCAAAACAAGCTAAGGCTATACAGTTATCTTTTCTTTATTGTCTAATTTTTCTTAGTGATCGTACTACCTGACGAAACTTACAGCTCAACCCTTCGTCATATTGGATTGCTAATGCCACAAAATACTATAGCTTAATTTCTTAGATGTTCAGCATTTAACTGGGCTCTGGCTGCGCGTGTGCCTTAATTAGAAAACCTTTACGTTAGGAAATTAACAACATCTGAAAAATGCGTCAAGGAGTTCTCGGTATGATTTCTGGGATCGATTCTAACTTTGATGGTACGAGAGCTATGAGAGCAAATCGGCACACAGGCTCACGTTCTGCATTAGAAGAGCTTCATCGCATCGCGTACGTGGGACAGTGGATTTGCGTGCGCTAGGGCTGCGTCAATCTGGACCTATAATAAGCTTCAGCTACTATGCGGCGTTACGCGGTGCAGTCTCTCCAATCGACGTTAAAGTTCGAAATGTGTTTATACGTTCACAGAATATAATTGTATCCTTTTACACACAAATATGTTATTCGCATTAGGTAACATATCTGCGTCTTGACAAACTGTTTAGTATAAGGTACGTACCTGTACAAAAGCCGTTGCTTCCGAAATACGAAACCTTACTTATTTTGTCTTTAACGGATTATCTATGTCAAACTATGTATGAATAAATGATATACATTTCCATTCGGGCGACGCATTTGAAATAACGGTGGAATCTAATTACGGGGTGAGAGATGATCGTCGCGTTATCATTGGAGACCTGTGGGAACGACTCTGACTGCAACGAACGCCCGAGCAGTTGAGTGCGTGTATGCGTACGTCCATTGGTTCGTCGGCAGCCGACCGATCCATAGAGCGACCTGACCGAGAAGATGAGATGAACGGACGAGACATGGCTGAGCCAAATCGCTTGTTACCTTTCTGGTTAGATAGTAACCAGGTGGGCAAACAACGAAGGCACCCAAGGCGGCATTCCTCACCCGTCACTGATGCTTCTGCGGAGAATATGTGTTAAGGATATTCAGGTGGCTGGTGCGCTATCTGAGTAACTGAACTGGACAGAGAACTCCTTTGAAATGCAAATGTCCATTTGTGTGAGTAGCCGTTGACGGGCTTGGGCGCTAGAGGCCACGCTCAGAAAAAAGGTAACAAGTTAGGGAGCCAAAAAGAACGGAGCGTCCGAGTCGCTCCGCGATCTGGCCGCGGGCGCCTAGTCGGGATGTCCGTAAGATTGGCGGGTCACTCTTTGTCTCGAAAGTAGACGGTCAAGCCGTGAAACGCCACGAGAGATTGAATAGTGTTTCCAACGGCTTCGAGAGAGCTAGCTGTTTGGATCTTATACGGGCCACAGCATAGTTACGACGTAGGAAAGTCGGCGCGAGTAGCTCATTTTCTCCTACCTCGAATGGAACGAGTTAAGCTGTACATTGAAATTCAAAGCAAAGCTAAAAAGAATGGTGGTACGCACTTCTACATGAACGCACACACATATATATGGATGATATATTTAAAACAAGCGCTTTCTGTTAATGAGATGTGCTCCGTCAACGTTGATTTTGGTAATCAGTGCAATACTGTATCACAAGTCGTGATTGGATGACCTGCAGAGAGACCTCTACAGCCGAGAGTCATGGCAAGCATTTGTGCAGGTTTGTACAACCTTACACATTGTCGCAACGTAAATAAGTTATAGATATTATTATGAAAGATGGATTAAAATAAGTGCCTAGATTTTTTAGATCTATCCATCTCCGTAATGAAAATTTAAGCTCATAATTAATGAACTAAAAATTATGATATGACGAGTAGACCAGCACCCTTATAGGTCGGTAGGTTTGAAGTTTTATCCGCAAAGACGCTGAATAATGTTATGAGTTAGTAACTGTGGCCAAAGGATGAAGTATGGTGTCCATGAAGGTTTCGATAATTAAAAGAGCAGTCCTGCCACCTTAATGAATGAAATAATTACTTTGTATTGTATAATATAAATTTACTTTCTAAATACCATATACTAAAATTTCGATGGTAATACGGTCGACAGCTATTTTGATTTTTCTCAGATTACTGACGTTTCGGATCAACTGATCCGTCAATAGCAGATGTACCGTTTAAATAGGTACAAAATTTAATTGGTACAGCTGCATGCTCCTGGCTAAGTTTCATGTACTGTAAAATTTGCATGTAGATAAACCGTGTCCTCACTCGGCCGGGATGCACAGAATTACACGGTTTATTGTAACATGTTTAAAGGGTGATGTCTACACAATGTTTTCAAATCCGAACGGGCAAAGTACACATGATAAAGAATCTTGGGATCGCGTGAACAAGGTAGACCCTGTTGCCTAATTTCGTTCTAGGTTCTACTGGGACCGCGCAAATATACGCAAGTAAAATCGTGTGTGGGTTTAAGAGAGAAATAATAATTAATAATTGCATAAGTTTGCTTTCTACTGCATTACGTTCTCCTGATGTATATAATGTTTTGTGTTCGACTACAATCCATAGTGGGTAATGTTTATTTGAATCAATGAAAAATGGCTGCATAATAATATAAACAAAACAACAGATAAATGTATGTTTCGCTGTTGAATATAATAATTTTTTGGAATGGTAAAGTATATCCATGGCCGTTTATTGACACATTTTCAGTTTTGGTTTGTGTGTCCTATATTAGTGATAAATAATGCATTGATTGATTAACATCCCTTATATCAAGTATCCTCTGTCCTAAAGAAGCTGTTAAGCTTTTTGCCTGCACAGAGGCCTATTCTAGAATGGTAAACCATGACGATTTTCAACTCTACCGGTACGAATACTATAGACAATTGAAACCTAAAGCTCTCTGATGCAACATCTAAGAAAATCTATTTGATTAAGCTTTATAGAACGCTTTGTCTCCCTTATAAAGATCCAGTTTATATGCTTGCAAGACGGCAGAGTTAGGTTTTTGAGCTTGCACGCCAGGTCCCTGTTCACTGTGTTCAGACTTTGACACTATTTTTTCTATATAAAATGTCAACAGTTATTATGCTTCAAAGGTATAATATACATCCACGTAACAGACAGACAGACAGACGTGTCAAATGAGGCAACGTCACGTAAAGTTTTGAATTATTGCGCCAGATACGGATCAGTTGCGTTCTTGAAATCTTGACAACGAAATTGAAGGTCATACGGATAAGCACATAAATTAAAGGCGATACTCTATATATATATAATAAACGGCTAATCATGCATTTAGCAATCTGTCACTTTTTTGCTTACATGAGTTGAAGATCGGTGCGAAGACGCTTAGCGGGAGGGATACAGCGTTGAATATTCGTAGAACCCGTTTCTGCTCTACAATGACGTTTTCCGCAAGTTGCGAGGCCTCCTCTACTCAATATCTCTATTTTGCAGATTTAAAACTTTTATGCGAAACGTTAGTACCGGGTATATCAAAATAGTGTTTGCCTAATGTACCAGAGTGACTTCTCTGAATGGTTTCGGCTCCACTATTTGAATTTCATGCAAAGCCGGGCTACTATACATAAGGTCAATGGTAATGTGGATTGTATGCAAGCACACAAGAGGTTGTTCAATGTGTCGATCCTCCTTTCAGCTAAGACTATTCAAAAAAAATTCTTTTTTCGACATGTTAGAACTTGTTCTGATTCGGCTGAGATTATGTACGTATGCACGCTCGCTCAGACGAAGCGTACCGTTAACATCAAAAAGTGCTGCCGTTTGCAGGTACAAGTGGTCTATGGCACTGAGACGGTGATTTGAATAAAGTAGTATCAAAAAAAAATTTGAATACGTTGGCAAATTTTTTCATTCAATGCTACATTTCCTTATGGAGAGGCCCCTATTACCTCGCTTAATTATTTAAACTAACGCCAAAAGAATTCAAAGGTCGATTTATTTTTTCAGCTGAATCATTAGGTTGAATTATATTTATTAAGTAGGATTCGAGGAAGAAGCAACACATCATAGAGTGCCGTTCATGTGGATGCATACTTCACAATGAGTCGAAAAACTTAAATCTAGATTGATGAGAAATATTTTGTGCAAGTTCGCTTATCGGAGTTTATTAACACATATTAATAGGAAAAATATTATCTTTAATTAGGTCGAAAAAGACAAGGGGCAGAGTTTAGGGTGCGCGCCTTCTAAGATCCACTCCATTTTATTCAGTAGCTCATAAGACGTCATTTTATTTTTTGCTCAGCTCCCAGTTTGTGCAATCGCTAAACCACAAATCTCCAAAGTACGAAAACATTTCAAGCCTGCAGGTATGGTGTGCCAACTGCCTTTCAAGCATAGACCACGACAATTTCTCAACAGACAGATAAATGGTCAGTATAGAATTTATATGAATATTAATAAAGAATGTTTGTTGAAAAAACCAGGCACAAACCGACTAGTTGTTTCCCAAAATCTCTTGAAATTTATTAGAGCAGCAGATAGGTTGAAAGAAAGCTTCCCTAATTATAGAAGGTTGAGACAATACCATTTTTGCTACTATATGTTACAATAAAAGCTATGCAGATATAACAATTTTTTTTGTTCCAGTTAACTGGAAGTTACCACCTTTGGTAAAAACAAAAACAATCGTAAGACGCGCAGTAAATACTTCAGTCGAACATTTTGAGAACCGTCTAACTAAACTACTAACTTAAAAATCACCAGTCACAGATGTGTGCAAACAGATTGTCGATTGCAGTCGATGCGAGTAACTTTCCAACATATGGAGAGCTCGAATTGGCCATGGTGGGTCTGTCGAAAATTGGCGATTTCGTGTAGCAAGCCCCTTCCGCACCTTACCTGGCAATGTTTGTTGACAATGTCTGTACAGCAAGGCCACACAACCTTACCGCTTGTTGTGGTAACTCGCTTTGCTTCGAAATTGCCGTACTATCGGGGTTTAGCTGGCATTTTATCTATAACTTGTAAAAGCCACGTACATCGAGGAGCAGGTATACTCCATCGCCGATTCGGGAACAGAGTACACAAGCGTCGTTACCATATATCTGCTTGCGGCCGGTCACCAAGTCGTAACACGAACGCCCTGCCTTTCAAACTGAAAGCAGCAAAGTTAGAGGACTGCCGTCGTGTGGTGGGGAAAAGGGTCACACTGAGCTTTCTTCCACCTACGCAAGCGTAAATATCCATGGACGAAGAACTGGGAAGTAGCTACACAGATACTCCAGCTCATATGGAACATCTGTATTTAAAATGCATGCTTGCCGACATACGCATTGTACAAGGGTAGGTGGATATATGTACGTATCGATGTGGCCGTTGGCTTCCGGGTCAGATCTAGCATGTGCTGTTTCTTTAAGGGTTTGTATGCAAACCACCTACAGAAGTACTTGAGGAATAACTCCCTTAGATTAAATTTCTTTTCCTACTTTATTAGCTCTAACAAGTTCTAGTTAATAAGCTTTTAGTGCAAGTACCGTTCTGGGTTTGTGTAGCCTAGCTACCAAGGAATAGTCTTCGTCGTTTTCAGCGCCGCTTCGCTGGACAGATCCAAATTTCGTTAACAGAAGCTTAGAATATACAGTTAAATTTTATACTAGGTAAGAAATGTATCGTATTTCCAATTATGAAAGTGGAGTAAAAATAAGAGACATGTCAATAATTTCAGAACTATTATAAAATCTAGGTTTACCTTAACAACGACCTTTTTCTGACGTAGGTGTCGAAATTCTTTTCTGAATAATTTTCATGACTGTTTTTGTGTACTCAAAAATAGGATGGTAAAAATGACAAGAAAATTCCTGGTGTACATTTAAGACACATTAGAAACCTTTCCCATAAACTCCAACGTTACGTGCCAACAGCCACTTGATTCCGGCATTATTCTTAGTCAGCCATATTAAATTCCGAGTGGAGCTCTGATCTTTGTGCATACATTATGACATGATATAATTCGAGGACGAAGCCCAATAGCGACTTTAGGTAGAAATTGTGATGTATTCACCCCAAGAACGACTTCACTCCAAAATTCTCTATTTTGGATATTGTAACGTAGCCACTAGACACTTTTAGCATACTTAATTCACTAAACACTGTTTGATTCCTCTGCTAAATTAATAAAAAAAAAAAAAAAAGCAAATAAAGTAATGATCGTTTGTGTAAGGACCCCATGAATTAACAGGTTATTCTCTTGGGTTCTTGAACAATAGGACTGAAAAATATTTCGAGCTCTTCTTGCTGTTAGACGCTTGGTCTTCAGTGCGAAATAAGATGTATGCATACCAATTCTTGAACCTAAACGACATTACGTATCCATAACTTATGTAAAAAAACACATTGCTATTACGGTTTCGTTAACTTTTACCGTAATTCACCTGTATGTTCAATTGCGTGTCGAATAACTGTGACACTGCGTAATTTCCTTTTTTAGCTTTCACTGCCTATAATGTTCTTTGCAGTTTTTACAAAATATTATAAATCTGTAAAATTTGTAACGGTAACTTAGTTTTATGAAGCCTTGCTTAGCTCAGCTTCAATCACTACTATAAGATCACACATATAGATCAGGCCGAGTTGTTTCACCAAACGACATTCAAACACAGGCATTTATTTTTTTCTAGATTAGAAGATATAGATTTTTTTTTATTAAAGACCTATTTTACTTTTTCTGTTCTGCAATGCGCACAAACCCTTTTTTTGGTCTGTTTGTATGAGCCGTATCACCAAATGACGACTGGCTCAGTGCCTCTGAGCGTACTCCCTCTATTGACTATTATCTATTAATGGCCGAATCTGATAAGAGATTATGAACTTATAAAGCACCGAATATTTCCCTCTAACAGGCTCCGTAACGAAAAACTGAAAAAGCTCCCATTAGGATGCACCTGAGTGTACCTTCTTCCAAGGACGAATCCTTTTTGAGCCAGGGAAAAATTTCTAATCGACAAAAGCGTTATTGACGATAATTGCATTTAATCCTATTCACCACCATAGTACCATTCACTCCCCGACTATGTTCACAGGACGCAGCTCTATATAATAAATTAAAATACTTGTGTTATTTTGTATATAGTTATACTAAACAGGAACCCCACAAATGGGGTGGAATGAATCTGAATAAAACGAATATATCTATCTAATAGATCTATGTACAAAACGAATAGCTGCAGCAAAACCCGGTCGTTTCCGAAAAAACTTTGATGCTTTTCAAATGTTTTTTTAAGTTGCGATTCTTTCAAGTGTTCATATGTAATAGTGACTCTAACATAATACATCGTTCAATCCCTCATACGACGCCACACTTCAAATGAAAACGCATTGGAAAAATATTTTTAATACGCAAATGTTGTTTGACATATGTATATTTCACTTAAATGATCTGTTACACGAAGAGGTGAGTCTTGTAAAACCATATTCATAAAGTAACGAAGAATATTACAGAACATCTATGGAATCGGAATTATAACGTACATAGTTCGAACTTTTGACACATGCGCACAGAACCCAATCGCAAGTTATGGAACTGGATATTTTTTTGAAGGAGGCAGTCAACCTACGTGATCCCTAGTATAAAGTTATAAGTCATCAGTTAGTTTTTTTCACCCATGTTAAATCTGCGTTGCTCGTTTTGCTTTTCAAATTTCCTAGGTTGTTGAATGTATAAGACACATTTATCTATGTCCTACCGACGGGACGTGCTAAGCAAAAGTATGCTCATGTACTCCCAGACTTTTTTATATGGCTGCAACACGGCGTTTAATCATTATTGAATAAAGCGTACATCATCAAGCTGTTCTGGGAAAGAGTTTGTTGGGGCCTATCAGTAATCTGTAGACTGCTGTAGAAGGAGATTCAACGCAAAGTTATTAACGCGGAGAAAGTTAAAGTTAAGGAACAGGGAAACTGTACTGGCTTGCTCTCGCGAACGGTCTGGTCACCGTTGTAACGACTGGAAATTTTAAAAGAGACATAAGAACACTTTCTATTCAGAAGCACAATAACTTGAAGTTAGCATTATTATAACATGTGCCCCTCAAGCTCCAATCGCTAAAACAATTCTAATACTCCAATTTACTAATTGAAATTTTATAACACGATATAATACAACATTTTCACACCTATCGATCAGTAGGTATAACGACCAACGATCCACAAGACGCTGATATACTTAATCATCAGAAACCCGCTATACGTCGCTCAGCTCGTTCCCGTGAGATTCTTTGGCAAGTTTTTTTTTATTATAGCTGTACGGTCTGCTCTTATCTATCACACCATTGCTATAGTTAGGTATACTTTATGTGAATATTTTATCTTAATAAAAGTTTGTTTGAACCACAGCTGTGGGCAGTCTGCCTAGACGACAATGCAACTTACTCGGAACGGAACACTCTGGCTTTTAGATAAGCGTCGTTCACAATGATGTCGAACGGTTGCGGAATAATAAATTAGTAGTGATTAAAAATGACATGAGACAAATTATATTAGAGGGTTCTTTTGAATAATGATTTGATTTACTTCGTTCATGTATTGACACCGCCTCGGTGACCTCGGGCTTGTGGAGCAACGCTGTGAAGGTCCTCTGCTCTTAACTGCCCCCAGAATCAACGAAAAAGCATTTTCGCACCTATTTTATACTACGCTACGTGGTGCAAGGCGGTTCTATAGACTGCATAAAAGTAGAAAGTCGTATTTGTATACAACCAGCATATTAAGGACGTCCTAGTCATATTCAGACAAAGTTGAATCTAATCTCTCGGTGAAATTAACTACACTCTAACGCATCCTCCAGAGTATCGGAGCACATGGTGAATAGGTAGACTTGTCAGACTTCCTATTCTAGAACTTTACATCACTACCGCAATCGTCGAAAAAATTCTATCAACCTACGTAGCTCTTCTACTGAATTTAGATATTGAATAGCCGGTTCGATGTGCTGACCAATTTTTATTGATCCCAGAACGGCTTTCTAGTATATGAGTTACCTTAAAATAAAGCGAGGTGATTCATATATTTCCCCATTGCACCTATAATGCGCACTGCTACTCCAATAGTCGTCATCAAATTTCATTAGAAACAACAATATAGAATACGACAAGTTCCCGGCTACGTCCGTGTATCAATCTAATCTCGAGTCCTCGTGCCAAAACTGTTGCTATAACAACGTATAAGGGTACTTCTCTTATATTTTCCAATACCAATCTGCAGCCTCTGTTATGAGCAACAATGTATCATCCAATACCGAAAACACACGCTGTAGAAATATATGGCTAGCTGCCAACATGACACATACACAGCCAAAGCCGTGAGCTTCCGCATGTGTTGTTATGGAAACAACCACGAAAAAGGCGCAAAAAGCCGCCCGCTTCGTCCGTCGGCACCCTTCATTCGTCTCCAGCCCCTTCTTGAAGCGCCACTTTGATGGTGTCCTGGATCGACGCCTCCAACAACAGCGAAGCCGCCACTGTAACCCGACGAGTAAAGGCAGTTGTGAATGCTTGGCTTCATACCGTTTCTGGTATCGCCACTCCTGGAACTGTTGGCGACGAATGGGGGTAAACTATCCTTCTATCTAGCCCCAGCCTGTTCTCTAGTCCCTGTTTCAGGCGCCACGGGTCGCACGGAGCTACGAGACGAACCAGCTCGGGATGGGTGTAAAAAGTTTCCATTTTTGCACTCTTACAGTTTTGCTAGCTTTTTTACATGCCGTCAAAGCCATACGATCGTGTTACGCTCTGTTACTATGCTATGCTACGGTACACTACAAGAAGCTAGTAACGATGAGCTGGTAGTCACTCATCGTCTTGGCACTACCACCTAACTAATAGCTAGGCCTGACCCACCCCCGGACCGCCCGACTTCAGCTAGGTTTCCTACAGAGCCTGTACAGCATCGCAAAAGCAGCGGCATATAGAAGCAAACGAGAATTCATGGTGTTTCCCGTCCCTTCTACATCGGCACGATGAGGCCTAGCCTCACAAAGTGCCACCGTGCCTGTGTATGGTTTGCTTTCTATTTTTCCGCCTAATAATATTTCACAATTCCTCGGAGAGTCATAAACATCTCGTCTTTAGCTTTATCAAATTAATATTCTCTTTTGCGCCCACTCTCATGCGCATAGCGATGCAGCTTCTGCATCCGCGGCGGCGGTTGCCGCGATGGCCGCAGTAGCCACAGACCAGCATGAAACTTCTTTCCTCCTTACGCCCCCCGTTCAACTGCCCTATTTTCCCGTCTCTAAGGGCACCGTCTTCTCGTCCATTCTCTTGCGTCGTTTGCTACCACGTTTGTTATACTTCGTATCGAGCAGCAAGTGGATAGCATAGCCGAAGACATGGGGTTAAAATGTGATAATACGACTGAAACAGCTGCGAAAACTCACTACTGCACACACTCGACTTTTCGACAAGCCGCGTCTGTGGGGGGTGGTGGAGCCCTCAACGTTGTATTTCAACCATCGGCAAGAAAGAACTAGACCGAAAAAGTAAGAAGAAGACCAACGAGACAGAACGATAGGAAGCGTAACCAGCGATAGTACATCATAAGGAGGCTAAATCCTGGTAACCCAGAGCTTACTAGTTGTCTTGGCGGATTTCCCTCAAGCAACCTGGTGCTCGATGGACCAGTTATTGTGCTTCCAGCAAATTCTTCGTTGGTACCGTTTAATATAGCGACGGCACTGGAATTCCTTAGGGAACTACTATACACCTTTTCTTTCCTCTCCTTTTTCGCGAGAAAAGCATCTCCCGGAACATCATCTTGCTACACGGGCATACATGATACTCCTTTTTCTTCAGCTTCGCCGTCCCCCTTTAGTCGATTCACTTAGCGTTTTTGGTAGCCTAAACTTCCGTAGCAAGTGAAAAATAAGCATTATTAAAAACTTCATTTCTGCCCACTGTCCAGCGAGAGGATCCAGTCGACTGTCGACGATTTCAAGGTCTTCGTGCTCGCCCCACATCTTTGTAGAATTGTCTGTTCAGCCAAGTAGACTAGCTAACCTAGTTTGAGGTGTGTGTCTTCAGTGTTCCTAAATTCCCTCCAGAAATCACCGGTGCATGATTTATCGAATGTATATAGGTAGCCACAGGCGACTCTAGCTTTGAAACGGAGACATCTTTGCTAACGAGTCCTTATTTTCTTTTCCGGGCAGACTGAGTCATACATAATAAAAAAAAAATTACCATATTTTAGTAATAAGGTGATATATATATAGCAAAGATTTTTATTATTGGCTCAGTGAAAGTAGCTTGACTTTTCTGCTTGCTTTTACTTGCTGGAAAACCGTGGCCGCTACTATTCTTTGTTGAAGTATCACATCGGCAGTAAATCCCTTCTGTATTTATTCTTGCTTCTTCCCGACCAAGCGCCCCATGACGGTTTGACAAGCACGCTTTCAGCCGGAGGCTAACGTAGCAAGACTCATCTAAGGTTCTTTTCCCAAGGGGCGTGCCAACAAGAAAGAGTCCGTTTTTGTCGCACGTCCCATCGTATGACGCAAGCGTTGCGGCAGTTATTAGTGAACATAGGGGGAGACCGAAAGATGCCTGCAGAGGAGTCCAAACTATGCCAAGATCAAGAAACGCCGTACATCATCACACGATTATACAATCGAACTACTAGCATTCATGTCTGGCTCACCACTATATGTATGCGTCTCTATCAGCAGCCTCAGGAGGATGTAAGGCAGCGTTTTAACACCACTAACGACCATGTACCGATGGATCGGTGACGGACGTTTAGTGAAGAATTTGGTGTCAGCATCTGTGGTGCGTCATGGTCGGCTTAATAGAAAGAAAATGATAGATTCGGTGATGCAAACATCAGCCTTCTTGTGCACAGATAATCAAACATTTAACCAACCAATGAAATGCACGCACACCGACTGCTGCCACAGATGGCGATACGCACTGCTGCTCCACCCGCCAAGTCCCCTAACCTGCGTTCCCACAGACGGACTAACACAGAACATCTAAGCACAGCAAAATTTCTTATCGGTCCAAAGATAAGTTTACCTAATCAAAGAGAACAAAACGACGCTCGACCCTAGCATTAAAGGGGGTTGAAGACGTCAATTGTAATACAACTAAAGCGAAGACTGGGCTAACCCAGCATCTCACTTTGAAGGTTGTGAAGCAGATAATTTTGAAACAAGTAAGTAATAAAATGCTTGATTGTTTATTAACATAATATTAGCTTACCTCACAAGCTAGACCTGAAGGTGACATGCGTAGATCTTCGCACAACTTGTAGTATGGGAGGGTAATATATGGTTGGGCTTTGTTGGTGTGGGTGCTTTTTTTTTGTTGCTGAGAATGACATATGAACTCCTAAATATGGACAGTACTTCATTCGCTCAACGATATTTAAGACGTCCTTAGGTGTTTGGAAATAACTACTACATGCAGATTAGTTCTTTTACTCGATTTGGACAATTGAAGCTCCTACAACATTTCAATATCTGACAGGACATTATTTCTTTGTGGACAATAATTATTTGTATACGATTGCTACAAAACACTTCCAATGAGGCGCTTCATAATACGCATAAGACTGGCCAATTCCAAGCTGAGCTCCTTAATCAATGTGACTAACACTTAGCTACCATAGGCAGCATTGGCTGATATGCCCAAATTCTATCAAACAAAGGAAAAACACTCTCGAGAAGCGAATGCAGCCCTCTTCCGCTGTACGAAAAGAAGGAAAAACTACCGAATGCGAAAAAGGCAAAAATAGAGCAAGGAAGAAGAAAAAGAAGTGCACAATAAAAAGTGGTAGAGGAAACCTTCTGAGAGCCTAGAATGTCGCCTGGCAAGAAGTTAAAGGTATCTGCGTTCTTCAAGGACCCCACTCTCCTTTCCTATAGTCCTAACTTTGTCTGGAATCAACGGGTAGGCGAATGTTTAGTGTGGCACCTCAGAAAAAGGGCCCAAGAAAAAATATCCGGTTTCTTCTTTGTATCTCTCGCATATCAACCATCAACTTCGTGCTTACAGCGCATAAAGAACGGCTGTTGTACGCCTGACAGCTCGTCCATACTTCAAATCTGGCAAGACTGCTAAACGCTGCCAAAGCATGAAGACAAAGCACGCATATTTGTACCGTTGGCACCGTAACAGCATCGCCGCCATACAGACCGCAGTCTCTTTGCTCGTTGTGTTGGTTGATGCCAAAGCTGTAGCCCTACGGCTGATCTTTTACGGTCGCGTTGTAGCCTCACAGTACGACAGCTGCCTTCTTCAGACTAAATGCCCTTACTAACTTCAACAGGCTCAGCCTCAGCCCACATTTTTTGCACACGTAACATAACGTGCAGCACAGATAGTTCTACTATTAGCGCGTAGCTAGGGGCAGCTGTTTGTTGTTCCCACCGAAACTCTAACATACCCCTACGCCTTTAGCTCTCTAGATAAGCAGCGCATCGAGTCCAAGGTGCGAGCAGGAGGTAATAGCGTCCGAGCGTTTCTCTATAAAGCAGGCAGGCTGTTCAACAGCTACAGCGAGAACTTAAAAATTAGTGTATTAGAAGCTGCTGCAACTTTTATAAAGGCCGAGGCGCTAGGTAATTGAAGATTTGACGTACCTGCGTGCGTAGCAGCGCTAGTGATCATTGCATGACGCGTACAAACAAACTAGCCAGTTAACCAGTTCCGCTACTTGCGCAATTTATAATTTGCTCCAGTTATACCCGTTCCCCCTACCCCCATTCCTTTTTTGTCTCTCTCCTATTATGACAAGGCAACCTTGCTAGCTTGGGGTAGCTCGCGTCACTTGAATTGAGAATGATGCCGAGTCTCTCCGCCATTCAGTAGCAACTCTGATAAGGCTGCAGAACTGTCTTTGAATACAGGAAGTGCAAAAACTATCGGCCAAATCTTGAGCTTTATTGTCATATTGAAAATCATATCGCACAGGTGTACAGGACGCACCACAAATGTTACCCGAACCTCAGATTGATCAGCACTTAACCGCAATATAATATGTGTACACAATATATTTTAGTGACCAGTGAACCCTTGTAATTGAAAAAGTCGTTAAATTTGTTGGAAATAGTGGCCTTTCAACCTGTGCTCTTATCTTGTGGAAAGCTTGTATAACACACATATCTATTGATAAATATATAAATGTGCGCACTCTATAATTGATTCCATTAACACAAAAACATACTTCATTCTTACGGGAGTCGACTGCTTTAGGACACCCAGTACCTAGTGTGACCAGTTACATATGCCTGCCATCTGCAATAACCAGACCATGAAATCCAGTTTTCGATGAGTGCAAAAAGTTTATTTTCAGGTACTAATGAAGTACGATTATGGTCGTATGCAATACAAGTTGAAGCAATTACTTTTGCATGATTGCGCCAATTCTAACGCGCGTAACAATGCTCATTGAGAATTTTCGCAGCAAAGATCACCTCTGCCTGCCTTGGTTAACATGTGCAAGTTAACTGACGCAGAGAATTAGCAGACAAATGAACAGTGTACTAAGCACCTTTTCTCCACACCGACCACGCTCAGCCAATCTCAGTACGGTCTTAAAGCGTTCTGCATGCTCAGCTTCCCTAACGCCAAAAATCCCGGCCGCGTTGAGCCTTTTACTGCTGCTGCTAATAATACTACAACCGCCCGGTGGCAGTAGGGCAGCGTTTTTTACTGAGCGTCATCCGTTGCGCTCGTACACGCGAACGCGTTTTTGTCTTTATTCCTTTTCTTGGGCCGAGCTTCCCCATCATCTTTGCGCCGTTAACGACACTGCCCTCTGGGCAACGTGTCCGACCCTCACGCTTTCCGTTGGTCGACTGCAAAAGACCTTCTCCAAACTTGTACCTTGATTCTCTCCTACCGTCTACTTCATAAAACGAACACATAAGGTTACCTGAACAAAATGGAAGAGGAACACGTTGACAACGACGCTGCTGCCAGTGGCGTTCTGCCGATCTGTACAACGACCTACTTCTACTCCCAAAGTCTACGTAAAAGGCGAACCAACAGGCCGAGAAGCGGCTGGCAGCAGTAAAATTATGCGGCTGTTTGCACTTAATAGCTGGAGCGGCTGGTGCGCAATTAGACATGTTTCTTGTCTGCGACAAGCTTATAGTCCTTCAACATTGTATTTTATACACATATACGTACCTGTCGTATACTGTATGTATATACATACATATGGTAGGGTGGTATATGATAAAACGTTGTAAGCTGTACAATGAACGTTATAAAGAAATTGCGTTTGTATTCAAACAAGGTGTTCTTCATGTATACGCGGCTTATCATTTGTAATGAAATATCCTTGCAAGAGGAATGTATCGCATCGCATGAACAGTATCATCGAAGTTCCACAGAATGGGTTTTAAATATTATTGTCTAGTATTTTATTAAATAACTCTTAAAAGATTATTTTATGAGCAACAAACAGCTACGAGTTAGCACGTTTGTTGGATTGATTATACGATAAAAAAAAGTTAGTCTGCAAGATGAACGAGGGGCTCGCAACGGTGAAAAAAGAACTCAGTGGCGACGGGATAGAAAATTATCATGAATTTTATTGAACAAATATTGGATTAGTTCTATTTGAGTCGATGCGAGGCAGTTATTAGATAAAAAGCAAAAGAAAATGCGTTCACGGTGAATTGGATTTATACTTAGGAATTTTCGTTTCTTGTTGAGCGTGCTGGAAAATGGCCCTTGGAGAAACGTCCCTCAGGCAGAAATTATGCTTTCCATTATCGCCTAAACCATAACTCAATTTGAACTTTGTCCAAGTTTGTCTGTAAAAAGATACACACGAGATTATAAGTGCTGTCCTGTTGCAGGATATCAC
The DNA here is from genome assembly GCF_002532875.2 of Varroa jacobsoni. Lineage (NCBI taxonomy): Eukaryota > Metazoa > Arthropoda > Arachnida > Mesostigmata > Varroidae > Varroa > Varroa jacobsoni. Next base: position 26,106 of record NW_019213459.1, read on the forward strand.
CAAGTGATTTGGACGTGCGAAGGTACTTTTTGGACGCATAGCAGTCGGTCCTGGGAAAGAATAACATATGCTCGTAACGTTTAAGCTGAATCGATTGTAAATGGCAGCTTTAACGATAGGTTTATATTAAACAATCATCCTTGATAGGCAAATAGTAAATAAATATTAGTATAAACATATTTTGTTCTACTATGGGGTGTTATGATTTTTATGCCTTATTGTGATGAACAAACACCGCCGTATAGACAACTCGTTTCGCTCAATATGATAGTACTAACGGGAATGGTAATAATAAATAACAAAGCAACCTACTAATCAATTTTTTTTTCTAAAGACCTCATTTGATGAAACTGCAGGAGGAAAGCATTGACAGGCATTACTAAAACAAATCATAGCATCGCTTCCGACTATATTTAATTATGCTTGGAGGTTTCAGGAGTAGCTAACAATCTTTCTAGCTTCATTTACTCCTGAAGCAGCTTAACTTCAATGTTGAAGTATCTTTTCAGAGCTAATGATTAGTGAATGAGTAAAAATTTTGTTTACCTTCAATAAAATGAGAAGATTTTGGTCTTCTTAATTAGTAGGTCCGATAAGCAACTTTGTATTTTGATTGAAACATGATATTTAATAATGTACTTTGGCAGTTTGTGTAGTCCTACTGCAAATTCAAAAATAATCACAGAATAATAAAATTTTCTTTTGACTGGCATTGATTTAAAACCACAGTTAATAGATTTACTTTAGACAAAATGTAAAAAAGTTATCCAATTTTCTGTTTTTAAGAAAAGCGCTAAATACAAATTTGGTATCTTGTGTGTTCTGTTCTTTGTGTCTTGCAAATAAATATACTAAACAGCAGACGATTCATTACCCATTCTCAAACTTAAGAGAAGAACCCAGAAGTTTAGGAAATTCACTATTGCTTGTACAGCTCTGAGTAATTATTGTTTTACGTTCGATAAGGTCAACTCAAATAAATCATCGTTCTGCTCTTATTTGCCACGATTGCGCATCTTTTTCTGGCTTTATTATCACGGAGCCGTGTGTTAGTTCTTTCCGTCTATATATATATATATATATTTCTGCGCAATAGATGTGCTTGAGCGAAATATATGAAAATAACTGAGGTAAGAGAAGTTATCAGAATCTTCCGCTTTAGATGAATATTCATGATTACGCTTTCAACTATTTTAATCTTTTTCCAACGCGAAAGATTTACGTTTTCGATGTATGTAGAAGGACGCTCCATAGGCGATTAAGATGTATTCAGCCTTGAAACAGGCTATTTAGTAGTTGATAGTTAAGAATAAGGGTTCCTTTCGCAGGCCGAAACATCCGCACTGCTGCTATTGCTGGCATACCACGTATTACCATAATCTATAATATAGACATGGTTCAATGTTCGTACACAATTCAATCACTAAGTGAAGGGCAAAATTTGTAATATATAATGTAGAGTGTAGCCTGTCTAGACTAGCATAAATTCAGTTACGCGTTGCAGTATAACCATAATGCATTTCGTTTATGACGTACCCAATATGGCCAATGTTTCATCCTTCTAATAGAGAAGCTTTGAAACTTTCTTTCATTGAGAAGAAGCTTTCTAGGTTTTGTAATGGCCGTAAATGCATTAATTCAAAACTTATCTGTCTAAAATCTAAATAAATTTCAATACATTGTACAACCCCATCTAGGCTGTATGTTGCGATCTGCACATAAGCAGGATTCCAATACCAGGAACTTGCTGAATTCTAAGCGCGTGTATTTTTCATGCAGACTTTTTAGGCGGCTACACAGTGAGCAGACACTAAGATTGTTCATCAGGTAAAATTTCCGATGCTTCGGTGATACCATCTGATACCCTTTGAGAAAACATAGGGTGCTTAAAAATTATTATTTCTAATAAAGATCCACAGAAATAAAAATTGCTTGCTTCCCTTGTGGCTCGTTTTTCGGTAGATCCTTATGTGCGTGTTATTCTGCTAATAAAAGATTCCAATTTACCAAATCTCATGATGGTGAACAAACCGTAGGAGGTAACATATTAATTGCAGTTTCGAAGATGTTTCCTATCCTCCCAGCAGTTACCTGCTGAGACCATGGTGAGACGGTCGTCCTTTCAAGCTATTAGCACAAATTGTGTTGGGTTCTTGAGAACCGAAGATTGCTTCCTCCTCAGGGAGGAGGACACCATTTGCGCTGCCACCAAGACTAGGCGCCGCAATCTACCACCTTAGGTAGCTACCTAACGCAGGGAAAGAGCCCTTTAATATAAAAAAAAAGACGGATGAGCGCCCACTTTTTACCGTCAAAACCACTGATGATTCAAAATTCAGAATAATTTTATTTATATTCCACCAGAAGACAACATTGTATTGGTTTGCAGAGCTTGGACTGATATGTGAGCAATGTTTTATTTTTGCCGCTCAATAACCCATGCGGCTTTTCTAGAATGAACAAAACCCGGACGATAACCGGACGTACATCAGGAAAGTTTCTAACTTCCAACGGGCGGTATGTGGAAAGAAAAAAGAGGGCCGACGAAATGGAAGCACGGAAAGACTAAGGTAAAGCTTCTATTGACCTAAAAAAAATTCTACAAACTAGTTCTGAAAATTCAAAACCTTTCCACCGCGAGGCTTCCAAACATTCTGGGGGGGGGGACATAGATGAAGCAGCAAAGAAGGATAACAAATGGCGGACGGCGTAAGCGAAAAAAAGGTAAACGCAGGTCCAAAAAAGGAAAACCAAAAAAAGCAGAGAGAACCGGATAGCCAGAAAAAAACGCATGATAGTGTCGTCCGATTGGTGCCGTAAGGCTAGTAGTGGGAAGAAGACCTTACATAAACATATCCGAAATCTCAAAAGACGATACAAGAAGAAAATCTTCAACGACGACGTAGCATCCGTGGTTAAGAAAATGCGGCTGGAGAATGCACACACAAGGATAGAAGTAGCACACAGGGGATTCTTTAAAAAAATGCACTGAAGATAGTCGTGGTGTCTAAAAAATCCCTTGGGCCCTTAGGACAAGCGCTGCCAGGTGTAATATAGCTAAGGATTCTCATAGTCGTCCTAGCAGAAAGTGTGGCTAGTGTCGTTGTCAAAGGCAGCGTCCTAATGAACAGCATTGAGCTCAACTGTAATCAACGTGTCTTAAACTTGAAGTTATCGCGAAGGAACTAGGAGTGCAGGCGAAGACTGGTATTATTGATGTGATCTGCCAACTCCTCGGAGAGGTATACCGACTTCAGCAAGTAGGAAAAGCCCTTAAGGAACCTTTTCAGTCATCCACTTGCCTGCAGAGCTAGGCCATAATGAAGGCAAAAAGGTGCCGGAATGTCATTTGCAAGGTTACCGTTCGGAGGCTATACGCACGGCGGGCGGCAGAAGTAGTGATTAGACTAAAAGGGAAAAAGAGACGAAATCTGAAACTATGCGAGTCACAAAGAGTTTCAAAAAATAGTTACTGCAAAGGCAAGCTGCAAAGTTTCAAACGGGTTATCAATTCGAGCTGCTGGTGAGCTAATACAAAAGAAACTTACGTAGCCAGCGATGACGACAATGAGGCAAAGCAGCTTAAGATCAGATCTAGCAGGACGTTAATCCGGGAGGTTGACACCAAAGCAAACTTGTAAGCTTAAGCTGAAGCGCGCACATGTTTCAATATGAGTCAAAGACTTAGAGGAACTGATAAAACTTACGCCAAGTCAGGAAGACCAGCGCACTAGATAGCGCTGATTTAAAAGCTAAAATCCCCAGCGGCAATTCCTAGGAAACAATTCGAACTGCTTGGGCGACTTGGCAGGTAAGCAATATAAAATGGGTTATTGGACATCGACTGTCCCAAAGACAAATTGGGCAACGAACGCTGCAATAGATGCTCGATGCGAGTTGCAAAACCGTAAAGTAAAAATGGGAACTTCACACATATCATACAACATGGCGTCACGGCCTCCGTTTTTAAGCATATTGCGATTGATGCTTGCGTCAAAAGATCTGTGTTATTTGAACACCAGCCATTACAAGCATTATATTACATTTAAAATGTTGATAACAGTATAAATGGCCGACTGTTGTGATAGGAAGTTACAGCTATGCAACTGATTTCACAAACAGGCTGTCTGTAGTGCTCAAGAGACTGAATCAGAAACAGTCTGAGGAACCTACAAAAACAACTACGAATAAGGGCTAAGGGGACTATAAAAGCTGGATCACACAGTGTATTATCCAAGACATGAACGTACAGGTTGGTGATATATATATTACAGACGAGACCTGAGATATAAACTGAGGTAATGCGCTTTGACGAAACATGAATCAGAAAGAATGGGACTGAATTTATAAATTCGTGTAATTATACATAGTATATAAAACAGCAAATTTCTTAATAGACGTTTTAATAAAATGCTTGACGTTCGAAGTTACTTCACTTATGGAAACTATTTATAAAGGCTGTCACGACATGCAGGCATGATGCATTCAGAAGATATAGGTGTACGAAAGATGCAGTGCTTGAAGACAAACAGTTCAACAAAATAAATGCCACCGTAGGTAGCGAAAACTGTTTAGACTCTGGTATATCATGACGAGTTGGTGCCTCATTTGCCTACGCCAACGATATGCACGCTTCTTGATACCGAAACTTAGATGGATATTAGTTAGAACACAGGAGGGGAACTAAAAGAAGATCACTAAAGTCTCTTTTAAACACTGAGAGAACTGTATAGTGAAGTCAATACAAACAATTTAGGGGGTACAACATATTTTTTAGAGATTAGTCTTCTGTAATATCTGTTTACGAACCAACTGTATCTGTCAACCTGTAAGTGTAATCAGACCGAAAGCGGGAATTAAAAATTCCGCGACTTGACCTTCAAGCAGAATTTAATTTCGAGCCAGTGTCTATTGATGCTTTGGCTTTTACACATATCAAATACAAAAAATGCAAATAGAATTATCGAAAACTAATAATTTAAATTACTATTTCATTTATTTCACTGTCAGTGAAGGTTTGTTTCATGCAGATTGGTAAATATATGCCGAGTTCTTTACCCGCAATATGCTGCCTCTGAAAAATTCAAAGGGTTACGTCCTCCTTGATTTCTAAAATATATCTTCGTAAGAAAATTATGGAAATAGAAACAGTAACACCCAGAGAATACTAAGCTCATTAATATTGTTTGATTTGCTCTGTATAATGCTTACGAATATGGGCGCTACGTTTTACGCTAAAAGCATTCCCGATTTTCCTTGGTTGTTTTATATGTTTTGGCTTTATACGCTTTCAATATACCGTTAATGCAGTGATATATTTGCTTATTCTTTATTAAGAAACAACAAAGCGGGCTTACTAAAAATTTTAAGGCAAATTCAAGGAAGATGAAATATTTTTTTCGGGAATTTTTTTGCGTATAGGCTTTTTTGAATACGCATTTAAGAGAAATTTAGGCGATTTGAAAAAGCGCACTCAGTATGATGTCACAGTGGGAATGTCACAAAGTTTTCTACTTTGATTAGAGCTTCGCCCACAACGGAGTGTTCGGACAATCTATTCTAGAAGAAAAAATACAGTAGCCGACCTGGCGTATGCAGATGACTTACCGTTCCTGGTCACACAACCAAGATCAAGACGCAACTAGAGGCCAAAGCATAAACAACCTAAATAACAATAAAGACACCCAACTAGAGAAAATGGTGAGGCAGTTGGTAAGTGAAGCGGTTTTGTTCACACAGAGGCTCATAACGAGAGTAAACGAAGGTGGAAAAATACTTGCTTCAGCGGTAGATTCCATCGTTCCGTGAGATTAAGGCGCTTACCTTGGTTGAAAAAAATACTCATGGAAAGTTTATACGAAAGTAAATGGTCACAGCAAAGGCCGCTGCCAAGATAAGAAAAGCGATACCAGAGGTTAAAGAGTAGTACGGGAAGCGCTTCAGAGGGCCCTACCATAAAGTGCCGATTTTTACTGCTCACAAATAATGCCAGGTATTTTTACATAATGAGAAAGGCATGCACAACACGCAACGCTTGTGCCTGCAACAGTGCAATTTACAGACTGGATGTGTTTTTTTGAAAAAAGCGGAAATTAAAAGACAATTACGGCACGATTGAATGCCGACTCTATAATTAAATAGAATGTTTAAAATGAAACATGCTGGGCTGTGATCGCCGTGTATATGGTAAAGGTTAGAAAGCTCATAGAAAATAAGAGCGAAAAATTTTCAGAAGGCAGAACTTCTGTCACTAGTGCGTTACATGAGAAAAAAGTCGTAGTAGTGTTGAAACAAGTACCGACCTAAAATCCAGGATAGGTGAAGATATAGTATAGCCGATACCCGTGGTATGAAGTAGTAGACAAGATTTTCACATTAAACTCTGTAAGATAAAAAAAAACAAAGAAAAAATAAGTAAAGTTCATATGCCTCTTACCAAATAAAAATTATAGTTGTTTTTGGCCTTTTCTGCGTTCAACGAAAATAACGACTATTTATTAGTTTAATGTCTTCACGTGTGCAGATGATAATAGCGAGTACATTTGGCCGTGCTGAAGGTCTTCCCTGACAGAGTTCTTTTAAGATGTAATATAGAGTTGAGGTATAGCTATTATTCATATGTCGTAAGTGTTTCTTGGAGGAAATAAAATAGACACAAAGAAGAATAATTTTTTAATTTGTCCAAAATCTTCTAACACAAGCTACTACATCAATCGTCGAAAACATAATACACAATTTACATGCGACAAAGCTCCAAGTATTTTATTTTGTAGTACCCCCTAGCGTGCATATTGGCCATACGATTAATCCGCTCAGACGTTCTCTCTACTTGAAAAAATTATATCACTGAACTATGGGTACTCTAGAGGTTCTGTATCAGAGGACCGGATTAATGCAGCAAATGAACGATCATCTAATTAGACAAAAAAATTATGTATCATTTTTGTTTTTCACTGGATTTTTTTTGGAAATGCATCCCTTTGTGTCGCCGCCGCAGATTTACTTAGAGAAAAAAACACCAAAACTTCTACAGCTATACGAGGCCATCGAAGTTTTTGCGTTTACTACATTTTCCAAAACAGGTCTCCAGCATTATTCTTCTTTCAAGTTTTGTGACTCAATAATTTTCCCTTATAATTAATTGTAAAATTCCTCAATTGTAAGTTTTATTAAAAGGAAAACATTTATGTTTTCACCTGGATATACGACCTTTGGCATGTTGGAGAGCCCCCTTGATATTCTTAACTCTTAAACTGATGGTTTGGCCTGCAACAAGGTATGACGTTCCAACGAGCAAATAGACTAGTCTGTAGAAACCAATCGGTTAATAGCCAGTAGCCAGATTGATCAAATATATAGAGGGATCTCTAAAGGGAGGCCCTCCTCCGTGATGCGGATTGTAAGGCCGTATCTGGGTTAAAAATGGGTTGGCTTAGTTGTGTTTCTCCTCTACGCGCTAACCAACATTGGTTCATTTGAGGCAAATCGAAGGTAGCACATGCACTGAGAGCGGCTCGGCTTGCCATCGCTATGACGACATTAATTTTAGAGAAATATCAGAAGGACCCGCAGGTTTCATCTGCAGCTATTTTGTCATTAATTAATTTACCTAATCTGATTCGTTCACCCAGGCAAGTGAAAACTATAGGTCGAATACAAATCAGTCGTTGTCTCGTTGCAATTAACCTGCCCACATAAGCAGTCGCCTCTTTGCAGCTATTTCATCAGATTGTTCTAGAATATTCGCCGGAAAAGTATATCAGCTCTGGATTTGTCTAGCCCGTGAGGTACTGGCTTTTGGTACATTTCTACAACATGATTACGGCGCTTTCCTTTGTTCGCTGATTGACTCCGTTTGCAGGACTCACGCAAACAGAGTTGGCCGTGGGCCAGCAGAAACGTGAACCGGATCGGCCATAAACCGATCTTTAATAGAATTGCAATTAATATAGTCAGCCAACTTATTGATTTTATTCTTGGGATGCCAGCAAGATTTAAGAGTTTTTTTTGAATCTTTATGGTACATATCCTATTAAGTGAAGACATATACGCGTACTTAGATATATATATGATTCAATAGACTTATGATGCCTGTTGTATTGATCTCGTTTCCGGAACCTCATTAAAGAGATTGTCTTTCCATATTTCGCTTCTCCAGTACGTATCAAACTAAACGGGAATGTAATAGATATTTCATTATAATCTTATATTTGTAGGTTACCGTGCTGACTCCATTGCTAACGCGGCACCAATACGGTTATTTTTAATTAGGTAATAAGTAGTTACATATACTATATTCAGTTAAGACAAAAATATCTCGTTAGGATATTGATTGATGAAAGACTGTTCTATATTTTTCGTGCAATAAATATTTACATATATTTCTTTGAATCTTAGCATATTTCTCTGAAAACCAATTAGGGAATTTTTTTTAACGAAAATTGGCTTCACAACAGCTACAACTTTCCAACCTATATTTATAAGAAATTTGCTCAAAAACCATTCAAAAGCAGCTAAAAACACCTCACAACAAGGTAAACCGACATGGTTTTCTACATTCTCACTTAAAATTAGCCATTTTAGACACAAGAGAAGTAAGCCTGAAAACTAAAATTTAAATTCAGGAACATACATTTCATCTTAATTTAGCTCATCGGGAGCTTTTATTGATGTCAAAGAATATCCCCCTGGCTGTAGAAATTATCATCTCAGCGTCATATGCGCGAATCTGTTACCACATTCAATTTTTGACCCTTTTTATACCAAAATGCCCACTTTAAATATTCGAAGATACAACGAATTTTGACTCAGCTCGTCAAGATCTATTGACCGGCATTGAGAAAACTGTGAAAAAAGTGATAATTTGCATTTAAAAAATGTTGTCAACATGTTGCTGCTTCCCTTAGATAATCTCTTATAAAATATTTTGGAAAAATTTGTATCATCAAACACCCGCCATAGCAAGCGCTTTAATTTTCCATTTCATTAAAAATTCCATTAAAGACTGTTTAAAAAACTCTTGCGACGAATTGCTCCACGAGAGTTACAGATTGTTTTTTTAGTCGCTTTTATACCGTTGACATACCTTAAATATCCATTTCATGTATAAAGATATGTTGTATTTTACTTAAGTTATCCATCTACCGATTGGTGCAAGGAATTGGCATAAACAAGGCTGTACTTTGCGTAGAAAGCATGTTTTCGATATTTAAATAAAAAATCTCTTAGAGAATATTAAAAAAATATCTATTATATAATTGACAGTTATAAAAATTTGCTCAGAAAAAATAGCTCGAAACGCATGTTTATTCTATAGTCACGCAGGCTGGACGAACCCTTTTACACCGAATTATCCATTTTAGGTATAGAAACATTTAAATCTACCAATTGCGGTTAAGAAACTCTCCACATACTGTAGTAAGTTTTAGTCCTCCCTCCTTTTGAACCGAAAACTAAGATTTGGGTACAGGAACAAGTATATCCTTTTAATTCAGCTTGACGGGAGCATTCAATTGGCATTGAGATAACGCTCCTACATAGAGCTTCCTGCAAAGTTTCAGTCGTTCTTTGGCAAACACAAAACATCTTTGATAAATATCTCAACAAAATATAGTCCATCTCAATCCTCGCGACTCTTTCAAAGAATGTTTTCGCAAAGAAATTTTGTTATTATATATTTGCTACATCAGCCGTTACAACCTTCTAATTGACACTTACCATAAATCCAATTAAAAAACAACACTTTCGGGATAGATTTGCTCTTTATTGTCACATGGAGAAAACATATGCGCTTTGACTTTTTTTTTTTTTGCTTTTTCATACCGAAGCATTTACTTTAAACATTTGTATATTATTGCTCAGCTCACCAAGATCTGTAGCTTATAGTGTCAACAAAAACACAAAACAATGTGTTAAGTTTTCACCTTTTAAACGGCATTTTCAGTCATAAATTGAAATTTAAGAAAAAGCTACTATATTCGGTTTTTGGCCTCTTTAGGCCAAAAATATCTATTTTAGCCATAGGAAACAGACCGCCATAGAGTTTAAGTAGTATATAGCTAGGTAAACACATATGCTTAGATGCAAGGTTGCTAGTTCTTATCCTACTACACCCATACTACTACACACATATCTAAACACTTAGGTTTCCTTCGATGCCGCGAGCAGAGCGCGGAATCAGCAATGCTGGGTTGTAAGTAAGTATGACTGTGGCCATAGTGATAGTTTAAATTGCATCTGATATCACTGGAACACGTCGCTGGAAAGAAGCACATTGCCTGCTCGATATCGTTCACAACGCTATGCTGTTAGATATTCAAGCCTCGTGCTGGTTCATGGCCGCGTATAGATATCGTTAGGTGAAAGATACGTAGAGAAATGGTCATCCGGATTTTCTATTCGGAGAGCAATTCGGGTGTTTTCTGGTTTTCTTGGGTGTTTCCCCTAGCCAGGGGGAGTGTACACGATTTTTCATTCACTCATATTCCCGCTAGGGCTCTCCGCAATTTTCTTTCAACCCGCATTTGGATTTTTCCCGTTCCACCCAACACGACGTTCGCCTTCTATTCTTACCTAAAATTCCCGCTATCCTTTCCACCCTCCGTCTCCCTTTCTTGTTCTATCTCTCACCCGATTCCTCTTTTGCATTCTCGCTTTAGTCGTGGCTCGCAATTATTCGCTTTGGGGTAGTCGCAATGGCGAAGATTAGAACGCCAATGGAAGAATTAGTCATTCCAGCAAGGCTGTCAATATCCATAATTGCCAGCTCCCTTTTAACACATACTACAGCATCAGAAGCCCTCTTTTCACCGCTTCACATCATCGAACATGAAAGTGTGGGGGGTAAATAGTTAGGCAATACCAACATTCCATACTCTCTCTCAAGCTTAAAGTCTTTTAATATCAAGCCAAGATGGGAGCCGGCATGTTGAACTAGCCAATACCAGCTCGTTGAACGAACTCCAAATCAACTTAATCAGTCCTGCTGGCTTAATTATTATGATGCTATATTTATCATACAGGACTATTACGATGCTATAATACATTATATTACATCCATTTGTAATGATCCGCAGCGTCATGTCTGCACGGACTTGTCAGATTATGAAAACAAACATAATGTCCTGCGAATGGCAATAAGAGCGTTGCTGATCACCGAACTTGAAGATACCTAATCCTTAAAAAAGAAAAATTTTTTTCCTTGTTTTGCCTTATGAAATGTCATTTTCAAGCCTAATAGATAATAACAAAACTATATGCATATTACAATTATATTTGTGAACAAATAAATTTTTAGTTTCGCCCAAGTAAAATGATAAACATATTAGCGTAGGTTTGATTAAAACCTCCTCACCTTTTAGATAAAAGGTGATATCACAGACGTTCCCTGTGACTGATAACAGACCCAAAAATAAATGAAATTCTAAGAATTGATTTATTAAATAGGTGAATTTGATGATGCTCGATAATGTTGTGATTTGCCGACTTGAGACAGATAAGCGAAATGCTGTCTCCTTTTTTATAAAGGATTTTAAATAGAGCTTTACTCCTAAGTCCGTGGAAAGACATCAAACTACTTCTATTTTATGCAACATGAGAAACAAAGGTATCTGCTGGGAAAGATCGAACAAGAAGTTTGGGTAGCTGTGCACTCTGTGGGCATCTCTATATTACAAGCCCATTTACCCTAAAACAGTAAAGAACATATATATATATATGCCTTTTATATACGTAATAATCAATTTAATTCTCATTGCCACGTGATTTTCATGAAAAATGTTTCAAAAATTGAAGTGTGCAGCATGTGCTGCATTATGTGCAGTAGACCTTAAGCACTACTGGTACCACGTAAACTCTTTGAAGCCGTAATCAGCACCCAAATATCCCGTCCAATAAACACTCCAAGAAAGGGTAATGCGTAGACGATGCATACGCAATAAATCAGCAACGGTTAGTAGACACTCAGCACTCTTGTTGCCATAACCAAAGAGATCAGCATAGCGTAGCCTGACAGTGATAAGTGAAGTTCCGACGATTTTCCAGCGTACGTCTTCTGTCAACAAGCACTATATATATATATATATATATATATATATAAAGGGGAGTGGCTTTTAGTGGGTAACCAACTCAGGCCATCAAGAAAGCTATGTTTTAGGCTGCGAACAGGTGGGCTTCGACACTATCCAGCTGCGCAAAAAGTATTTCTGCCACTAGAAGCTTCTGGAGCAAAATGAAAAAAAAAAGTGAGAAGTGATAACCCGGGAAAAGTGAGAAGGAAGTTCGCACTCAGAGGATAAGACCGCAGGTCTCGTCATTCCGACCTGAGGCAATGCGAAAGGACGAAAAGAAGCGACAAAAACGGTGGGGTCGAAAGATCCGGCGTTGTTCGACCAATAAGCAATGAAGGTGATCGTTCAGGAAATTTTCCTGGAACCCTAGACAAATTACGCACTAATAGAAGAAAGTCTTTGCAAATAAATCGCCCGCTTTAGGCCAGTTGTCGAGGACACACGTATTCCTAAATGGTCACAAATGATATATATGGTATATGCCACATGAACATCATATTTAAAAGCTGCATGTTCCAGATAGCGACGCAAGGCAACACCGAGATAGTCAGGGAGTTTAAAGAAGGTATCAGTCAGTAGGTGAAATGGTGTGCGTGCGAGAATAATAAAAAGAAGAGACAGGCTGATATCTGGGATCCGCTTTGCAGGATTGCTATTTCCAGAAAAAGAATGCAAAAAACTTACAACCGAACCAGTGATGTAAATGAGATTTGCAAGTCATTGAAAAAAAACCGGCAAAGAATGCCACGGAACAATCAATAGTGGGGGTAAACTAACGTTACAAGCAGAGCATGTAACATAAAAGACGTTCGCTAACGCGCGCTTATCAATCGAAAAGAAGTGCCGAAAATGTCAGAGACACACTTGCAACGAGGATGATTCGCCCAACATACGAGTACACCCATAATATATATAATATGTAAGTATAGTATCGAATATACGGCAAAAAGAATCCGTACAAATCTAAACTTAGACAGGAGCACAGAGACAGGTCAGTCTAACGCAAAAAAGGGTCCGAGGAATATGATACCGGCAATTCGTTTAAACGCTCATGCCAATTCTTTGCAGAGGAAATAGTAAATTACATGAAGGACCTTGAGAACTTCAACGTAGTACAAAAAGTGGACTAAATCAACGGAGTAAATTTTCAACCTTGCACCTTTACATTAACCTGCTTGTGAGTTGAGAATCGTTTTAGATCCATACGATTTGAACAAAGCCGAAGAAAGAACGCGATATCCCATGCCAGCGCTCAATGACACACCACCGATTAAGCAAAATAAAAGCTTTCTCAGTACTCGTTGCTAGGGGCGGGTTATATCAAATGGTGTAAAGCACCGAGATCCGAAGCTACACTGCCTTATTGACCTTCGTAGATCGATACTAGTGTTCTAAGGCACCTCAAGGGTTTTTACGAAATATCAGAGACGTCAGATACAAGCGTATGATAAGTTTAAAAACGTACTAGTAGTCGCAAGCGACACAGTTGCATGGGGGAAGTCGTTGAGGCTATAGGAAAACTTGTATGAAACTCTACAAGTGCTCTTTGAAAGAACTTGTCGAATAGGATTGCAACACAACAAGTGCAAACTACGTTTAGGAACGTAAGAGGGAAAATATATGGGAAACAAAATCAACAGGGAAGGACTGAAGGCTAAAAAAATCGAGGTAATACTAGACAATACTAGCTCTTAAAGATCTCAGACGTGATTAATTTTCTCAGGTACATTGTGACTTGTACCCAACCTCTCCGTGCTTTGAAAACCCACCTGAACGTATATCCAAAAATAGCACCCGTTCCCATGATAATGCCAACAGGAGGAAACTTTTAAACCTACCAAACAAAAACTCTTTAAAACCGCTGCGCTCTTGTATTCTGAAAGCGCTACAACAAAGCAAGCGAATGCAAGCGACTACGGATTAAATGGAGTATTAGTTCGAAAGGAAAATCTTTAGTATACACATCTGTTTCATTAAAGGCAATGGAAAAAGGCTGCTCACATCTAGAAAAATAGTGCCTAGCCATACTTACGGCATGCGGAGATTCAAGAACTACAAATCTACGACGACCAAAGCACAGAAAAGCTTTTGAAAAGTATGCCCGTAAAATCTCTAAGTTTATGTTTATATATACATAACTAGAAATAATAACGTACGATGTGGCAGTGTGGCGTGTACCACAGCAGACAATCCAGAAGGAAGATTCACTTAGTAAACACTCCTTAGAAAGATCCAAAGCGCACAAGAGTATATGCAGACTAGAGCTAGAAGAAACAGAGCACTGTGACTATAGACAAACGTCACATCCCTTGATGGAATAGGCGAAATTAGAAATAGTCCATAGTTGACCAATGCAATAGTAGTTGCCAAGACAAGTTTGTATGGCTCGACAAATTCTACGTAGTCACCTTAGATAACTACAGCGACTTGCTCGAACTTAACTAAGTTGCACAAGATACGGCAGCTAATAGCAACACAAGCTAGAAAAAACAAGTATTTGTTTTGAGAGAAATGGAAAACCTAGCAACATACTGATGCACTCATATTTAGGATGTCTATCTAAACGCTTCGAACGGCTTTGTGCAACATGGCCGATGAAACATATAGTAAACGCGCCTTTACTATCATCAAGCCAACGGTAAGACTGAACGTGCAGTTAAAATAGCTAAGCACCTAGCGGAAAAGGCTGCTCCAAATAATAGGGATGTCTATATGTCGAAGTAACGAGTAACAGAACAAGCTGATGGGTTATCGCTTGCAAGAAAAACATTTCTGGCTGCGTAGACACAGCTTGAGTTGAAATACGGAACCTGAAACCCTTGTTGTATCATACAAAAAAACTCAAAATGCCAATAAAAAGCAAAGAAAAGTTATCATCAGGGAACAAAAGACCTCTTAAAAATTTTGCCAGGCCAATAAAGTCTAGTGCGATCGAATGGACGACAAAAGCCTACATCGAGAAATTAAGCTCAGGACATACGAAATTTGCACCAAGAATAAAGTAAAGGTAGTCAAGATACTTACTACTTAGGTCGACATCGAATGATGTTGATAACTATCGAGCTAATAATTAACATAAGAGTATTGAACCATATACAGAGGCCGATCGTAAAACCGGTCGAGCCACAGAGGCAATAAATGGGAATGTAGATGTGACCATGCGCTCGGCTGATGCGATGCCGGTCCTACATACGGTATCGTCAGTACGGCATATTGCCAAAAAAATGGGTTAGAGTTCAGTGCAACACAAACGGTTAAATTTCTAAATAAATATGTGTAGGCGCTATTTTCGTTTGTGATCGGTTAAGAGAGCTAGTACCAGCAGGAACAAAGATATCGGCAGACTGTCATCGGAACAATCGAATCATCCAAGTAAAACGCGAGAACGACAACTGTTTCTATCCGCGCGCTAAAGAATCGCGCACTGACATCATCGCGCAAACCAACTAAGCACATGGTTGCGCAAAAACCCAGAAACAACAAGCCCGAGCTCGGTATAAACAAGGAACAAGCGATACCAGGCCTACAAGTGATGCGTCATTCCATGCAAGGGTCCCACCGCCGGTACGAGTGACTGAAAAGACCGGACCGAGCAACAATAATATGTGGTCAACAATCGATGAAAAAAGCAAGATAAAATGGGCGACAGGCCAAAAGAAAACAAATTAGCCCGGCAATAGAAAAAAACACACATTAAAATATGGGAGTAGGGTCGCTATTCCGCACTAGTATAATAATGGTAAACTCGCAATAATGATAACTTCGGCCAAGAGCTACTTACAGGTACATTGACGCTATAATTATACATAATTAGCATTAGTAACATTGTGGAGTGCGCAAAAAACGGTACACACGAATTATAAGCGATTGTAAATCCGCTGACCTCTGGTAAAATTGATGACCCATTTAATTTTAAATTGTAATAGAAACGAGATATAATCAGCATTCAATGACTCCGCTCAAAGACCATTCATTAAAAGGCGGCTCACAGACGATGAGCCCGCGATAAATCGACAACAGTCACTTGCCAGTAATTACCCAGTACTCTAGCCCTTGTTGCCCAAATGGGTAAAATTTGTATTGGATTGTTAAAAAACGACCAAATTAAATAATAAACCATTAAAAATGACAATGATGCAAACAATTTGATACAAGTCAATATAAACTAAATATTTGCAGCCAATATTTTTTGGAATGCACAGGCAATTTCAATTCAGAGATCCACTACGAATATTCAAACGCTTCAGCCGTAGTAACCCTAAAACAAATAATCGTAATTAAAGTGAAGAGTTAAGCTGTGCAAACAGGCCTCCGCGGCAAAGGGCTAACAACAAAAGCACACCAAAATATAATCTGTACGACGTATCGATACAATGGCATGCCCACGATCATTTCTGATTATATGTAAGAATATATCGTATAAAAATTACCTCTGCCATATTATATATTCATGGTACTTGCGCGGGCACGCTACCCTTATACGAATGAGGGTGACAGCATGTAGGCGCTTGAAAATGATCAAGTTCAAGTATTTAAAGTATGTCCCTTTTGGATTCATCGCTAGACCCTATATGACCATTGGCTATCCTTACGTTTATGCTTTATCCGCCAGTATTTATGCTACTTGTTACTTTATGTGATGATGATGTTATTGATCTACGACCATTTGGGGATCGGCATTTCACTGGTCATAATTAAATTGCTAGTATTCTGTACGAAATAGACGTACTTTGATCCAGACGACTGTGCGAGCAAGTACGTCGTCTGCGACTCATCACGCAATAGAATCATGCAAACCGAAAAGAATACTGAACCATCGATGCTGATATGTTCTGCGACTTGAAACCTGTAAACTTCGAGTGGATAAAAAACCTTTAAGACGGCTATTACCATGGAAGCAATATTTTCTGGCTGAGGCCTGTCGATGGATGACGTTACCGAACGTTACGACGCTCCGAAAGCTACATTATCGTTCTGTTTATCGATGGCTGCGCGATTGTGTTTCTTGTAATCTTGTCTCGAATTTTGGCAACTTTACCATGGCTGCTGTCAGCGTCTTTGTGAGTTACGCTTTATCCTAGTCCACATAGCACCATTAAGCCTCAGGACCCGGCTAGCGCCTGTCGGTACCCCGCTAGTTTCCCGGTCATTGTATTATATTATATTACCCCTCGTATGCTCGAGTATTATTATTAAGTTCGGCCTGGACCTATTTGTTTTAGGGATGCGACTGCATCTACAGCGGTATAGTGCCAAATGCAGTTATCGTGTCGAGCAAGACGACTAAGTCACACTACCTAATTTCATCGCTTTTTTGCTCAATGGGTATTTGAGAAGCCCACCCTCGGTAAAGGGCGACAACGCTTTCCATGCCATCTTATTACAGAGGCCTACTTGTATCAGGTTGTTGTGTACGGACAAAACCCCCAAGTGAGGCACGTAACACTGACGTTCCATCTGGCACAAATGAAGTCCCACATGGCCTCATACGATAACGAACGTGCGCGCCACTGTTCCGCTGCAAAGCTGAAAGGATGAGTGAGTCGATGAGTTTACAATTCAACGAGAAACAGCCAGGATATGTAGCTCCATGTAACAACAAACATCCCAGTACGATACGGTATGGTATGGTATGGTATTCCGTTTCTTCTCTAGGAAGAAGCAAGACCAATCATCTTGGCTGTGCAACTATTATACAGCGTGCAAAATGCGACAGCTTATGGTAGGAACAGCGAATCATATATATAATTATGTATTTAGTGGAAATACTCGGCTGTCGGAGAGGTGCTGACCATTTTTCTAACTAGGTGGCTGCCAGGTGACATACTTCGAAAAATAGGAGTCGCGTTGGATTGATGTCGACGTCAATTGAAGGTTGAGGTTTGGTACCGGTAGACGTTGTAAAAATCGTTCAATGCTTGTACTTAAAGCGCGTACCTTGAAAGTAAGTGAGATTCCTGTAAAATATCATGGTATTTTTAATGTAATGCTGCCTAGGCCCACAAAAAGATTACGTTGTTTATGGTTAAAAGACTTTATCGAAAGAAATAAGTTAAATAGCTTTTTTTCTTTTTGCTTTGAAGATTTCAACGTAAAAGATCCTCCTCGTAATAGCTGACCAGTTATAGAAAAAGTTAACGAAATTATTGCGGAAGCGAATCAGATCGACTCACCGAGGAATTAAGCACCCACCACTCAAAGGTTTTGAGCCGTTCATAAAACTAGAACAAGCTCAACTATCCTTAAAGCTCCCTTAGATTCAATGGAAAATTGTAAGCAACTTTTGTTACCATTTTTGTTCCAAAACGATAGGATAGTGATGTTATTAGAAAATTAGCAGATGACTATTGATCAGTAACATTGTTTTGGCTTTAAGACGGTCAATGCCTTTTCAACAGCTCAATATTATATATGCACTTTATCGTCATCGTAGGCTTGCCGGCATTCTGAATCCGTAATTTAGTGAATCTTTGGAAAAGCTTAACTTATAAATGTTACCTTTTT
The DNA here is from genome assembly GCF_002532875.2 of Varroa jacobsoni. Taxonomy (NCBI): domain Eukaryota; kingdom Metazoa; phylum Arthropoda; class Arachnida; order Mesostigmata; family Varroidae; genus Varroa; species Varroa jacobsoni. Next base: position 44,678 of record NW_019213459.1, read on the forward strand.
AGAATGGAAAATATGTTATTTAAGCTAAACCTCGCGTATACATCTGAGTTGCTGGAGGTCGTCTTCTGCTGTTTCAGATGCTAAATCAGTTAATATGAAGCGTGACAAATATTAATCTTATATTCTATAACGATGCAACATCTTGTGACGCTTTTTTTTTTATTCGGTGTGTTCCTTAAAATCTGAAACCGTTTACCCGGTTGTCGTCAGTCGGTCGAGTTGTGCTAAACTACGCAAAACTCGAGTCGATTTATAAGTAAAAGTTTCATCTTGGAACACATATATCTTGGAGACAGCCTGCCGTCTAAACCTTATAAGCATCATGAGCATGTGCTAAAAAAATGTTTCAAATGTCATTTGAAGTGGAAGGGCCCCTGCGAACGTTATGGAAAAAGTTGGAGGCTGTGGTGGGGGCAACCTATCTCAAAATGTACAAATATCAGCATTCAGGTCCAGTGTATGCGAAAATACCATACCTGTTTTCCTCGATCAAATTAAATAAGGTAGAAAAACTGGACAAATAGGTGCCGGTAATTTGAGTGAGGATCAAGAGCAGAAACGTAGGGACGCATGCTTCTCTTTGCTGTCCCAGTTCAGCACTGATTTATGCTTGCACCAAACTGTGCACCGTGCTTTTTCACTGAAAAAATTCATATTTTACGATAACCACAAACGGTTTCTGGGGCGGATGGATAAGGTGTTGCCGATGGAGGCTCTCTGTTGGCCATCATACTAGCCAAAAATTTTGCTCCTACAGATTATCATCTTTTGAAAAGTCTCGATAACTTCTTGATAAGAGAATAACTGAAATCTCAACAAAAAGTTGTGGATAACAGTAGTTCACACTTCGATGAAAGGCAAACCTCTAAAAAGGTTCAACAAGGAAAAGCTCACCACATTTAACGATCTAATATAATATTTCCATAAGCTGGGTTACACACATGGCAACATTAATCTGTTTTTATATACCTATCTTTTTTAAGTCAATTTCCCTTGTTCATTGTTTGGCTAGCTTGATGGCGTTCTCTACAGTCAATATGCTTGACGTAACTTCTACGTAACCGTGTAAATAATTCATTGAGGTTGGATACAAGAAGAAGTGCCTGCAAACGCATTTCGTATGTACAGTTACGCGTTGCAATGATTAAGCCCATCTTTTTTAACTGGAGCTTCAGCAACGGTGTTTCAGCAGATACTTGATACACTACTACGCGCATTCGATTACGTAGCTGTTTCACAGCATGTAGAATACTAGCGATAAGGTTCCAACAGGTATTTCCGATGAATAAAGAATACTATAAACTGTTCGCTATACGGCGGCTAAATATGGGGACTTAAAGAATGGTGTGTTTTTTGTACGTATTTTTGCCAAATTGACACGCTGACGAAACATGTTCCTTCCACGTTTGGATTTTTTGGCTTAGTTTTGTAGTAACAGTTGTTACGTTGTAAATAAGAATACCATTTAAGCCAATGAAAGTAATTGTAGGCAACGTAAGCGAAAACAGGCACAGCTGGGGCCGACCCTTGCCTGCTGACTACGATACAAGCCGCTGGAAAAAACGCTTGGTAAAACGACTTTCCTTAGTGCACGGAATACTCAAGGAAGTTCCAAATAGGCTTGCTGTGTTACCGGAACGAAATACTGTTCGATAGTTAAAGTCAAATTAAGTAACGAAGAGGGCTCTAGTATAGTTGATCCCAGCTGATACATTATGCGTTTGACGGAGTTATCTGTACGAGCAGCACCATCGAATTTGACTAATCTTGATTATATACCCCATATTTAGGACGCCGACCCCATTTCCACGAGTCTTTTTCTTTTTTTTTTTTTGATGTGCGTAAGAGTCCATCTTCAGTCTGTAATCAATACGAAATATATTGAAACCATCATCGTGTCCGGCAATAGTGATCATTAATTATCTCTATTAGCTAGAATTCAGATTAGTAGCGATAACGTCGACCATCCGTCATCTCTATCGCGACCGAGCTAACTAGCTAGACCGTCTCTTTGGACCCTATATCAGTTGAAATTTGACAATTTCCACAGACTTAGGAGCTGAACACAAGAAGGCTTCGCAAGCCGTATCATCAAACTATAACAAGCTTTCATTCAGACCTGTATCGATGGGATCTAATCCTGCTAATAAGCGCACTCAAAACTGCTGTATGCACATGACACTTTTTATGTATATAAGCTAATGCTTTTTTACAGAACTTGGAGCTTTTTTTTTTTATTTCTCTGGGTCTCTTCCTCAACAGCGACAGTACCACGAATGACCTGCAAGAGCTCGATTCGCTCACTAATCTATACGTAGCATCGTATAGAGTCTGCATAGAGTAAGGATAAAAAAACACTATTTGTTTAGAGTTAATCTTAATTCGACCGGAACGCTAATATAGAAGGCTCAACTCCTTTTTTGCTGTTATACGACAGGTGTAATGATGACATGCAATAAGAATATGTCGGGTTTCGTCACCACTACGATCTCATTCAGAAATGGAATCGAGAAATTAAGATAGTACCTGGATGATCTACGAATCCCTTATCTCAGAAATAAAACCTTATAATAATACCATGTATAAGTCAGTCACGTAGTAAAGCACGCCCCCTTCGGCTTCAAACTAATGGGTGACCATTGATTCCTCTTCAAGCGAAATGGGTGATAGTAATATTATTTCATATTTGATATTCCTCTTAAGATTCGTTGGCTATAACTATAATTTCCAGCTAAATTAAATCATCTTCCTTTAGAGACCGGACGTCATGTTGCCCCTGTTCACATGCTGCTTAACTTAATATAGGCCGTTTGACCTATGTTAATAAAATGTTGTACATAATTGTATACCGTCAGACTTTTAGGAATTACTCTAAAGGTGTATACAACACAACATCCACTCAAATTGTGTGTACCCTTTTGTGTGTAAATTTGTGCAACTTTATCATAGCTCTTACTGCGAATAATAGTTTTATTTTCTTGTTGGGTAGACGTTTACCTGAATTGCTGACTACATGTTAAGACAAAAAAATAGAGATTAAAAAAAACCTATTGTAAAGGATTAAGATTTAAGTAAGCATCGGTTCAAACCTTGCGAATCTAAAGCATAAATAAGAAAAGAAATAGTTTTTCATTGAAACCAACGCTTTTTACACTCTTCCATAGAACTGACTAACTACCCTGTTCTGTATAAAGACAACGGATGCGTTCAGCTAGTGCATACTAGAAATGTTTGTGCTCTTCATTAATCGTATGGTTTAGACAACACGTAAAAATTTAACGTATTTAATCTGTCCTTACTATGTAAGCTGGGTTTAGCTTTATCTCCACAGAAAAAGGAAAAAGGCTAAAGTCTAAATGGGAACAACAAAGAGAAGTTTGTATCATTCACATATTGTATGGTGTCAGAAGTGGTCCGGAGGGCTATTTAGAATGCACAGAAAACAGCGAAAAAATGATTGCAAAAATAATTGCGATAGATTTATTTGTATATACAGACTGAGCAACAACAGGGACATAATTGCGTGGTCAAGCATGTTATTCTTTACGGCACCAATGCTGGCTTTCTATTTCATACATCAGCACATAGAGGTTTTTAACGATTGTCTGTCGACATCAATCCTGCTCCGTTGTCCGTACATGCATGCCACCACTGTTTTTCCAGCGTTTTCCCTGGATTTCTTAAATACTGGTATTTATTGGATAAACGTAGACTCTCTCTCCTCCTTTTTTAACCCAGATCTCGCTCTGACTTTCAGGCCACTTGTAATTGTGCTTTGAACGATATCATGTACTATACGTACAGACACTCTGTAATATAATCTAAAGAAATCGATTAGAAATTTGGAATTTTTTTAACACTTTTGTGCCTATTAGAGGACTATATAGAAGTACCCTGCTCGTGATTAGCCATGCAGACGCCAACACGGACTGCTCACGAAATTCATCAGGATATTAGTACGAGCAAAAAACGTTCTTTTTTTCAGTTCATGATGCAATTTCCAACGTAGAAGAAAAAAACTTTTTTCTAAATAGCTTCTTTCCAGCATAGGGCTACTCGTAGAGCACATTGTGGTGTAGCACTGTTTTAAGGTACTCATTGAAAAAAGACTATGTATGATTCGAGCTGTCAGGGAAGACAGAAGAAGAGAAAGGAAGTGCTCTATATATTTGTGCATGCAGTCCGATTTTTTAGTGGAAGATCGAAGTGTGTTAACGCCTCAATTCGAACGAAAAAAGACACGTCATGTGTCATCGTATGAACTACGCTACCGAGCTCAAAATGTTTATACTGATGTACGTTTACCTGTTCCACCACCAAAGGAGTCTGTCACATAATTCGTTTCTCTTTCTAGTAAAATTTTATATTTTAGGAAAATCATTTCATTAGTTTTTTTTTTTTTTATAAGCAGTCTAAATAACTAAACTGCCCGTTGCAGTCATTGTCCATACTTTCTGGGCTTCTAGCGTTCGTCATCTGTCATCATTTACTGTAACTTAAAAACAACGCTCTAAAAATGAACGACCACACCTGATGTAATTTTGCTTTATCATTTTACCCATTTTTAAGTGTTTAACCGATTCACCTGGAAGATTATCTAGTCTGGCTTCGATTATCATTTTGTAAAGGTAAATTGTTTTGATATAGAAGTACAATGGTGAGAATTTTAGTTTCAAGCTGAATCTCAGTACTGATTGAAATGGAAAATTTACCGACAACTGAAGGTTACAACCAGTAATTCAGAGTTACCTTATTCTATCTCGTTAAAGAGATTCGAAGTTAATGCTATGACCCGGAGAGTAGATCATAATGGGAATATATATATATTTGAGGTGACGGAAATCAGCTCGAAAGTATTTCACTAAATTCGCCGACGTCTCAATGACGACGTCGCAAAAGAATGGCCGTATTTATTCAATAAACGTTTTACTATAAGTCAATCGTAAGATAGCACTACAAAAATTATTGTCTTCTTTATACGTATACGCTAAAGAAAGATATGAGAAGGAATTTTTAAACCCATCTTATGAATAAATGCCTTAAATTATCAAACTAAAGCTCCGATATTTCTTTGTCGAGCAGTGATAGTTTAAAGGGTGACCTGAAAACACCATCTGTACATAACTATCTATCTCATATTGTTGTCACATGTTAACCGACTTTAACATGTGGTCTCGGCGTTAGGATCTACCAGAGCAACCTGTATCGTTGGCCTCGAGGGGCAACCGACCCGACGACAATTATGAGCTTTGGATGGGTGCGAATGTGGCCCTCTGTCGACAGACAGCGCATTAGTGTACCTTGTCTTCTATGTTCCTCTCACTCTCAACGTCGGTCTCTATATATGGTGCGTGTATGTGGGTATTTGTGCATACGATACAACGCTAGTATGAGGCGTGCTAACCCCCATCTGTGGCCTACTCATATTCGATCCAGCCGACGAACCAGCTGTCATTCTGTCCGGTTGATTCTTTGGTAAATTAGTTGATGCTAAACCTTGTACATGACGACATACGCTCGACGGTGCTGCGAATACCTTGGCGTTGATAGATACCCGCAACATACGCATTTAGCACGCAAAGTAAAGCCAACGCTGCCAGGGGTCTGTTTTAAAACACATGTTCAATGGTCACCGTGTTTTTCGCAGCGAAGTTGCGAGGCCGCCCAGGCACACAGGAGCTCCCACGTCATACGACAACAAAAAAAGGACCAGTATCATAGGTTTCCAACAAACACATTTTTCCATGTACTTCCGGAGTCGGAGTATTTGAATTAGATTCAAGTAAGATAGGCGTATCAAGGAGAGGGGGTGACTGCACTAGACAATGAATAGGACATCGCGTTATTAGCAAAGACCATGAAGGTAAGGTAGTTCTAAAAATGGGCAACCGTTGGTATTCCAGTTTAGGAAATAACTAGTATACAATTTAAACGCTATAATATCCATTCCCGTAATTTTAACTTACGGAACATGAGTGGGTAAACTACAATCGGTTAAAAAAGAGTGCCTAAGCTATTTAATCGTTTAACAAAAGCCTTGAAAGCGTTTAAAGGACTATCATTTTGTCTATATGACAATTTTGACTGTATATTAGTTATCAGGTTCCGATGTATGGCCAAAACAAAGCAACCAAAATGTGCTCGTCACAGTTGTAGAAGCTGAATAAGATTATATATTATACGTTTAGCGATTGTTAAATGAACGCGAATCCTATTTGTATCCTTTGTCTCTTCTATATATCGTATACTCTTGTCACATTGCCGAATATCTGGGCTGTTTTTAACGCATCTATAAATAGCCAATAAATTCTGTTGCAATGCTAACTGATACTTTGACGCGAAATCCTTCGAGAACCCTCCGTTCGTTTGACGTCCTTTGGACAGCTGGCTAATTGAAGGCAGCCAATAACACTAAGGAGCAGTTGTATGCCGTTTAATAGAACTTGTTCATTCTGATGATTTCTTTAATAAACAAATAAAAAAAGCAGAAGTACTTAAGCATTATAAAGAACTTATGGTTGCAGGTACGCGCTTTTGCCTTTTAACCGGATTTAGGTACAGTGGCCTTATACGCAATTTACGTCATGTGCCAGTTCAGCAAAGGAAAGGCTAGCAACATGTGGCAAATGCTATTTAGAATAGTTACTCTGCCTGATTTGTACTGTATTTTTTTTTAGTTTTGATTTATTTGAGGAAGTTTACGATAATTTCTGGCGTACATAGCTATATTATACGCGTAACACACACATAAGTAATGCTATCACCCTGTGCCGGTTGTCTGTCATGTTTGCTTGCACTTCTAATATCCCATAATTATATAATTTTTGTTCACATTATCACATTGTTTTTTTTTTGGACTATGGTTCAAATCTATCTGAGGTACCTCAGATCATATGAAGCAATAATCTATAGAAGCCATGATCGGCTTGTAAGCCGTTGAATAAATCTCTTTTGTTTCCATGATAGAGAAGGTCTCAAAAGGGTCCAGAGAACCCGTTAGCACCATCCTTCTTGCACGATACACACACGACATACAAGTTAAGTTTGTAACAAATTTCACATTTGCGCGCGTTTCGATAGCGTATTGAAAGCAGTTGCTTTCGAAGCGCCAGAAGCTGGGTTTACTTGTAGCCTTCGCGTTTCCGTAATCTAACGCTTCTCGGTCACTTCCTTAGGGAGTATGTGAACGATAAGACTTATATAAACAATATACACAAATAATAATACAAGTCCTGATCGAGTTCCCTCATTCAGAATGTTGACAGTTGGCCATTCTAATATCGGCGGAATTTGAGCACCCATTCGATCGAAATTGTTCTTTCCATATAATTAATAAATCCATATAATAAATAGAATTTTCAAAACCCATTCAACCTGTTTTTTTTTTTTGTTTTGATATTTTAAGCACAGTCAGCCTTTTTAAGAATATTGAAACATACTTTGTGGAGCCACTTTCTAGCATAGAAGTTAACTTGCGCACATTTAATATTTAAGCAAGTAATTTATTATTTGTTCAAACGAATTCGTTTGAGCTTCATGATTAAAAGATTGCCCTGGCTTGTCTACAAGTTCCTGTGGGAACTGCCAAAAGTTGGTATTTGCTTTAAATCTTTTTTTTTTTTTTTTAGGTCTTCGCAAGTGCCTCGGCACAAAAATGAAACCTTTTAGGAAAGAATCCTTCTCCACTTTAAGTGTCTGGTTTCATGTCAGACAGTTTTATAAGCCATGTTTTCGTGTGTCGGATGTTGTCTGTCAGACGAGTCTCTTGCCCGTATATTGCAAAGTCGCTGAAAATAGCCTCTGGCTAAAGACATTTTCTGAGTCTTCAATGTCAACAACAACAAAAACGGAAAGCATTATTGTTGTTGTTGTTGTTGTTGTCATGACAGCGGGACGACCCTCTGTCGAGAGCCTATTTTTAAGCACAAAGGCATAGAAATTTATAGTAAGATGCGATTTACTTTAACTCAGAAAACCCGTGATCCCAAAGTAATTAAAGTTCATTCTTCGTCAAAATTAATTAATAAAAAAACACCTTGACAAAAAAAACATGATGTTCTGGTTTAAAGCATCGGTGACTAAAATGTGCCAGCCCATGCTTGCTTTCGAGGGTCGTCGACAAGATGTTCAATTAAACTGTATAAACGTTCAGTCGTATAGAATATATGTAGATTCGTTGTATATTTGCCGAAAGACAGAACTCATATTACTTTATACGCAGTATAAAAATTAAACTGGACTGCACCTCAACTATTAGATCTTCCATATAAAACAATCTCAGCCTGTGCACAGCAGAATCATTATCAAACACGGAGAGTACTTGTCTTCGAAAAACCTTAACACGCTCTTAATGTAAAAGAAACGGGCTAACGGAGAGAGGAAGGAGGCAAAACGGGATAAGGACAAGCATAAAGAGACCAATCTACTTAGCGAGGTGTCTTGGCTTTTGCACGTTGCCGACTCTTTGTGCGTGGACGACGCTACAACAACGTTTTCAGACAGCAAAGGAGGTGACAACAAGAACGGAGTTTCTTGTAACAGCTGCTTCCACTGATGCGTAGGCACTGTTCGCGCCGGCAACACCTGTTCACGTTTGAAAAGATTACCGTTGCCGCTGCTGTTGTAGCGTGTACTGGCAGCCCTTCCTTTTATTCCCGGGCTTTTCTTTAGCTGGTCGAGGTCGGCGGTGGCGTTTTTGCTCGAGTTTGATAACACGAGGGCTTTACAGGATCGACGTTAAAATGCATCCATCCGTTTTGGTACAGAGCACACAGTCGACTCTGTCTATTTTAAAAGTGCGTCACATAGATATACATGGACAACGGATGAACGCATATTGTAAGAAAATCTCAGCCATTCTTAGATGGCGGCTGGTGATGGAAGAGGGTCCCGAAACGCAGCAGATAGCCTTTGCATCGTGCGTGTACACCATATAGCTGCCATACGGCTACTGGGAACTACGTTGCCTCTCTGTCTCACGCTGCATACTTTTCAAAGACTTTTGCCGCTTCTGAACTTGAATAACTCCGGGCGTCACCTGTAACTGTGGCGTAAAGAAACAGGCATCTATGCAAGGCTAGCTAAGGTGACTAAACCAAGACATGCAAGTCCTAGGTTGCTATGCAAAACATGGGTTTCGTCCCACCAAACTCTAGGGAATACACAGACTCACATAAATACATATATACTCTTAACTGCCGCTCATTGCAATTCGCACAGACTTTTACTAGAGTAATGAGGCTTCTCTGACTCAAATGCCTGTAACTATTAAGGAAAACTATAACTAAACAGGCGATGGAAATGAGTAGGACAAAATAAAGTATGTTGAGCTCACTATCAGGTGTAAATTGGTTCTCTGTAAGAGTTTGACTTCCGTAAGAACATATTCGAAAATACAGATAGTATGCAAAATTGGAACGTTTATCCCTTTGCCAAGTAACACGAAGACTAAGTGATTTGTTGCATTTTCGAGGGAATCCTTAAATGAAGCACTAGAGGGCAATATTGCAATCTCTGCGATCTGCCAAAAGAAATCCAAGAACTTACATCACAGAGTCAACATTGACTCATATTGGTTCGTTTTGCTCCGGCTTACATATTAAATCGGAAATCGGCAAGAATCGGTTTATTTCACAACAAATAAGTATCATTTTGCTTCATTTTAAAAGATATCGACATACTGGACGTCGTGCGTTCTAACGTCATAGTGGTAACTGGCATGCCGTAAAAACTTTTGCATTCCCAAAATCATCTCTCTATACATATGTGTTCTTCAGCGCTAACTGTGTATTATAACAGTAAGTTATACGTATATATATATACATCGGGCTGTTTGCCCCGTCGTAAATAGCGTAGAAATTACACTTTTTAAACATATATAGTTTAAAATCTTCGAGAACATACATTCGCATTATCCACTTAGCTTTTTGTAAAGTGATGGCTGCAATTCTAGCCACTTGAACGCTCCACTTTGGAAAAGCAGCAATAAGTATACCTGGATTTTTCATAATAGACTTAGTTAGGATAACTTCTCTCCAAAGTAATAGAGTGATTTAGAGTTCTGATGCCCAAAATGCAATGCAGCGTCTTTCGGCATACAGGGCCAAGAGTCAAGATTAAGCTATCATCCTCATAAACATTTTAACGATTCCCACGAAATATCCCTCTGCTTCTCGTCTCTGTATACCTTCACGAATTCAGCCTAGGCTTCTGTATGTATATACATTTGCGGGCGGAACATGCTGACTTTGCCGTTTACTCGTGCTCAAACGTTTCTGTTCCTAAGGGGTGAAATAGTATGGTTCACTTATGTCTTTCCTACGTAATTTTTCGACAAAATTGATGACGTATAGTATAAGACGAATATAATTAAATAATGAAAAGATATTTCAATGGAGCTCACTGAAGTTTTCCGTATTACTGGAATATTAATTTAAAGTCAAACTAGAAGATTTTCCATCGTTTATCATGACAGCCTGATCAACTTGTGTTTCCGACAGCTGCATTGGTGCAGCAAGTTTCAACTGACATGTGCATTGCTCCTTGTCAGTTAGACTTTGGATGTTTGCCCTGTTGTAGATAGCACAGAAGATTATACTTCTTAAACATTTACACGCGACCGGAGATAGAAAAACGGAACGTTTGTTGGACGTATCGCTTTCTTCACCACGCTCATGAATTCGAAGGCTGAGAAGACTGATCTGAAACAGACCGAGAACAGCGCAATCCTCAGACAGACGTCGAAAAAATTTGAGACCGAGCAAATAACATTTCTGTATTTCGTAGAAGCAAGGGCAGAAATTCGTTTTCGTATCTCTTTGTACTCGCTTACCAGTTTTTATAGGTGGCGTTCGACACTTACAGACAGAATGTCGAGATCATTAACGGTGTTCGGAACATCGACGAATGATAGACTCGAATTGTGCGCTGACTAATTTCCTAAAGAGATGAATACGTAGCAGCAAAGACGTTAAAAAGGATGTACGTTTTTTTAGCATTATCCGTAGGCCACTGTTTCGTCTATTCTTCTAATAGAATTGAAACTATCCTTGGCCCTGACGCGTCGCTAAACTTAAACGTCATTGTATGGATGAAGCGCTGTAACTATTGCCTTATCACCAATGTCTGCTTTGAAAAGAGGAAAACGCTTAATGCAAGCGCCTGTCTTTCCCTCACTGTTGAAGATATTTGCAAAGAACTACATTTGGGCTGCTTAGTGACATTTGAACCGACTGGGGTTACTAAAACCAACGGAAAACTGTAGTTTTATGTATGTATAATATTTGAAAACATGACCTCTTATAGCGTATATACTTTATGTCAAATGATCTGGTCCCCCGAGACGGATACGACACACATTAGTCTATTATCACTCTTTATTTTACATTATATGGTTAGTTCGTACTCTACAGAGGCACCCAATCGTAGATTCTCTTTACAGATGCAGCTAAAGAATCCATCAACCCACTGCAATGCGTCGCGCTTGTTGTTGAACCCATTGTAAAGTTGTAAAGTTCAACAACTCATGGTAGACGGCGTAGGGCGCCTAAATAAATTTCGTAACGAAAATTATTCTAAAAAAGAAAAAAACGTAAAAGTGGAACCAATTCCGGGAACTAGTAATAACCTCAATGATGTTACAAAAAGACGTTATTCATTCCGTGTGGCATTATACGTCCTTATAACTAATTTCGGTCTCCTCCACATAGCTCAGTCCAAGTTTACATCAATGACTCGGTTTTGGGTCTATCACCACAGAGAGATATGAAACAATCAAAATTGATTGCTAAAGTTATGCTTAATGCTAAATTGGCGGTCGCATTTTTGTCCCGTCTTCACAATCATGCTTTCCCTTTTTATGTGCTTATCACGCCTTTATTTAACTTATGATAATGTAGGGTGAAACTTGAAAGAAATACTAAGAAGCTCAATTATTTAAGACATTACATTACTAAGAATTATTTAATGCAGTGCATTTCGAGCTGTGCTTGGATTTGGCTGGACAAGCGCAGCTTCAAGAACTCGCTAACACCGTCAAGTACTTAGTATTCATAGCCTATTTAAATACCAAAAAGTAATTAACGATGCCGAAAATGGTTGCTATCGGTTGTCCTCAAACAAGATCGTTGAATTTGAAGCTGAGGCCAAGGATTAGTAGCTGAAGCTGTGATTTACTGAGTGAATTTTTGCACTGAGGATACGTAGCTGCGAAGGCTGAGGAGAGATTGTTTTTCCCTTCTCCCTGTTTCTTTTTTATAACAGATACAACTTAAGCTTTAAACAAGCAAACAAGCAAAAAACGTGATGCAATTATCCCGGTTCCGTGGAGGATTTATCAGACTGCAAGTAAAAGATAAAAGCAATTGCTAGTCCTATAATCCTGTTTGCTCTGCTATCATTTGCACTTTATTGCCAATGAGGTAGTTTCATGGTTTCATGCATTTAAGTGAAGCTCGCGTGTTGAACATTAGAATTTTATGTCGCGTCGTTCCTAACTAGACTCAGTGATGACAACGATGATACACTTCGTGATAACTGAACTATTTTACCGCAGTAAAGCTACGAGATTTCGTGAAATTATCACGATGGCAATCCGACTTAATTTCCTTAAATATATCTTTTTGCAGAGTGCGATAAACTACTGAGCCATTGTGGAAGATCACCTCGCTATTTCGTACTATAGGATAGCACCATAGTCCTTATGTAAATAAACAAACACCATCCATAGATCTTGCAGATAACAAAACGAGAGTTGTAAACAATATGACGTTCGCATCTGACGCCTATTAAGTGCTTTTACTGGTCGACCCCAGCCTGGAGTGCGTCATAGTTTTCCGGTTCTGGAGTATTTTGGGCTTCATTATGGAAAGCGATGTGCCTAAATTATATTAAACTGTCATATCCACGTATCTTCAAGTGAGAATACAACTGGAAAATATCTAATAAAAAAAATGTAGTCATATTTTTTTATCTGTTTAGAAACATTTATCCACATATCTCATGACACTACCTAAATCGTAATAAATTAAAACTTAACTAGTATAGATTCAACGAATTCGTAGACATTACGTTAATTTCTATGAATGGAAAATTCCAGATTTAAGCTCTTGTTTCTCCAGGTGTCTGGCTTAACAATACTGCCGCTACGTTCCCGGGTGCTTCCATCGTTTCTCTAGTGCCGCGACGAACCAATGGCCAAATCTACATTTAGTTATGTCACACACACACTGACGACGATTTAATCGTCTGCGAAGCTTTAATAACAATGATGACAGCGGGTCATCTAGAAGATGATCAAAGTACGAACACAGTGGAGGAGATTAAGGACCTTTCGTTAAAATCATTGGACTTTCGTTTTGTTCTTCTGTTCGTCGTTCGTTGTTAAGGCGGCGGAAAGCTATAGGCTGATACGAACGGCACAGCTGAACCCGCGACGGCAATAGTGGGCTCCGCGCTGACAACAAAATCCATGACATCGAAAACAACCGCAGGAAGAAAGGTGATAATATCCAGCGGAGAAGCGAATCAGAAATTGCGCTTCACACACAGAAGTCTCGCGGCAAAATAGGCTAAGAACTGCCGCCTCCGCACGCTGCTTGATTAGACGAAACAGAGGCAAGATAAACAGGGGAATCGTACTGTACATGACGAGGTGGCGATAGACTGGGTGCTATCGTCAACAGTCAAGAGCGTTCAAGAATTGTAATTCCGTTACGCGTGTGCTTTATTTGAAATGGATAAAAATTAAATTCAGGATGACGATGATTGTTGTCATTGGGACGCGACCAATTTATAAAAAGTAACAATATTTTATAAAAAGACAACCAATTTATGTAGAATTAGAACTACGCCTTGATATATTTAAACGTGTGAGCCTTCACTGTACGAAAACGAGACAGCCATAATAAGGTGAAAGCGGTTTCCTGGAATAAAAAAATAATTTTTCGATAAGCTTCTTTGTAATCGAAGTAAAAGTAAAACTGTGAGTACGATCAAAACGGCATGATCAGATAAAGGATTCAAAGGATAGTTGTGTCCAATGTGGTTCTTCACGTGGTGTGCCGAAGCTTTATTCTGCGGTTTACTATTAGAGGGTTTCGACAGCGTCTTTCAGAGCTTTTTTTTTTGTTGTTGAGTTTTCACTAGCGCAGTTTCAGCAATGAGGAACCCCTTGGGATGGCATTTGTTGTGGATCGAGGTAATCCTGTTCCAGCTTTTTTAGCGATCATATATGCACATTACTTATGTACTGCATGGCCGAGCCCGGGTGTCGTGCATACACGGCAGAACAGGCAGTCTGGTTAATTTCAGATTTTACAGCTGATAGTTACCTTATTTAGATACGACATATAAAAAACGATTGTTGACGCAATTGTTAACATTGCAGTCGTAGATATATTTACCCGAAGTTTCTACCTTGGGTCACTGCCATATCGGATATTGGAGGTTTTTGCATGGTGTGGGACTGACTGCGAGAGCTGACTGCAAAGCAGCTGCCATATACAATTCAGCCTTTTCGATAATATAGAAAAAGACCGATATATGTACGGGTGGTGTATAGTTCGTTGAACAATGAACAAAGCTTAAGTGTTCAACTGAACGTCCTAATTGTGCATCGTATCATAAATGTAGTAGAAAGCAATTCTAACATAATCCATACGGACTAACAAACTCTTAAAACAGGAGAGGTATCAAACGCTAGAAAACATCAAAAAGGCAACTATCGTGAGATACGCTTATGTTTGGCAACTTCCTTTAGAGATGAAAATACGTGTCCTGATTTACGGTGAGTACGATATATCTCATTTTTTATGAATTTATACCCGTACAATTATTATAGCCTAAAACTAGCCTCGACCATACTGTAAACTTCGACGACGTCAAACAAAATCAGGATCCATGTTTTCTTAATTGTTTTTTAAAATGCCATAAATTAAAAGTGATAAAGATAAAAGATTTAGACCATTCTGACTCACATTAGAACTCATTTGTAGCGACCAGTGCGGCAAGTGCGCTTAAACGATGAAGTCTTCTTCTGTCATTCTAACTGGATGAGATAATTAGAGAAACATGAACCGCATTCAACATGGACACGAAGTTCACTCAACTTGTAATAAATTACGATTTTAAACTATTTAATTTAAAAATTAGGTAAAAAAAGCTGAACATCGAGCGTGTTCTGTCCTTGGACAAGCTAACCTAGTGACTATTCCATTAGATCATAGTGAATCAACAGCTAAGGAGCAATTAACCAGCTGTGGAAATATATTTGACAATACATGCCTGAAGTTTTTTTTGCATAGATGAATGGCGCGTCTTCCAAACGATTACGTGCATTTATTCACTGCTAGTGTGGACCTTTGAGGAACTTAGCCTAGAATGTCGGATATTAGCAATAATATCCAGTGGACGTAACATCTGCTATGGACAACTTAATCAGCACATGTCTGCGAAAACTGCGCAAAAATGGTTTGCTAAGTCCGAAGGTGACGTGATGATCGAATAGCCGTTCGGCAGAGATCGTGCCTTGTCCTGGGTAACACTGAAAAGGTCCTATATACTGAAAACTGCTTGAGAAAAACAGGTATCATCAAATGGCCCGATCACATCTGACACACGAGGCTGACGAACAGATAGGAGACGATAAACATTATTTTTCACTACAATATAAAGCCACACATGCAAAGGCTGTTAAGGCTCCTCTGCTAAAGCAACGAGTGGCAAATTAACTTGCATGCATTTTAGTGCCTTTTGCCCACCGCTGAAAAATTGAACTTCTAACAGTACATTTGATAATGTGAAGCTAACACTGGAAAAACTAACTGGAAGTATTTTTCGACACCTCTAACTCAAACGGGAGATGGTTGTAGAGAGAGAAGCTGAGTGCGTAATAGATTAATTTGTTGCAAGGATTTAAGTGAAATGGCGTATTCTTTACACTGGGGTTGAAATAGTATTTCGTACTATTTTGGCTAAGGACTACTTCACTGACTTCATTACAAACAAATTATTCACGATATCCTGTAATTATCGTTATCAATTTTACCGCAGATCCTTTTATTCTACGAGTTTGTAACGTAATCGATTATTACGTATTATTCATCTATTTTTCGTCATAAACTTATCTAGCGACTTTTTCTTTTGAGGTATCCTTTCAGGCACCGAAGTATTAGGCCACTTGCTGCGTTATTACTGGGCACGTATAATGAAGCCGTAAAAAACTTCTACAGTTAGATGACACTGATACAAAAATAGAGAGAGAGCTACGTTGTCGGTAAATTAGTATGCGAGCACCTACTGCACGCCCGCACATTTGTTACTGTTAAACATATTTAAAGGCATATTATGCTTAATTAGAGTCCGATTATATCAAACAAACAGTTAAAATAATATCCTAATCATTTTATTAAAACCGATTTGTTCAAATACCCTAAACAGATTGTGCTTTCGTACACACATCTTCAAGACGACGTTTATCCTGACAGTCGTTGATTTCTTATTAGAAGGGGGCAAAAAAAAAAGTCAGCTAAAACGAAGGCGGGAATAGGTATACTGATATTTATCTATACTGAAAAAATCCTTCTGTCCAAACCTAAGTCAAATCACTCTCCTAGATGGGGGAAGCGTTCTAAATTTCGTCAGATGTTTCAAACTCGTTTTTCTAAGCAACTGTCTCGTTGTCCATTGACGCTACTCAAAGCCAAAGTGTTTCCTGCCGTTATAGCGTATACGACAGCTACTAATATTGACTACCTTTTTTAACATTGAGAAGAAGCTATTGATTGACAGCCCAGTAATGTTTGACCTGAAGAAAATGCACACGCTAACCATGTAGTTAATCAAGTATTGCAGTGTGTCCTGTAGCAAGGTGCAATCTCACAGGCATTACCCTTTCACTATTTTTCAG
This sequence comes from Varroa jacobsoni, assembly GCF_002532875.2. Classification (NCBI taxonomy): domain Eukaryota; kingdom Metazoa; phylum Arthropoda; class Arachnida; order Mesostigmata; family Varroidae; genus Varroa; species Varroa jacobsoni. The sequence continues at coordinate 61,584 of NW_019213459.1, forward strand.
CTAGCCCAAGGACAAATTTTTACGACCCATTTTGATGTGCGGCAAATAGGAAAACCAGCTGTTACGATTAAGCTACACGCTATCCGTAGCTCCAAATCTTGATCTAGTGAAAATGTTCAGTTCTATTCTGTAGTTGAATTTACGCACTTGGTGGAGGTTATTTAGAAGGATTTCCGTCATCAACTACCCTTGTCATATAAGTCATATATCATATAATCTTATATTCTCAATGATGTCCTATTTTTGTGTATATAAAATTGTTTACTACTAGAGGGCCTTGTAATGTAGCCTTCCACATTTTCTTGCAACACCTTTTCCATTTCAGTGTGTAATTGGTGGATAAAAATCGACAATTTATGCAAGCAGTTTGCGTACCGTTCTACTCATAAACGAGATCTATTGTGGCAAGCGTTGATCGGTGTTCTGTCCGACTACGTAAGCTGCGGGTGTCGGGAAGATACTATCTTTTAAAATACTATTTATAGAAAAAGAAAACTATACAGTTTATGTTTCGTAATATATTGACGAGATGAAGCACATGCGGCTTCAAAAGGCATCGACTGTTGTGTGAAACAGACGGGAGCCTTATTATTATTGTAATGAATAAAAGTTGTTTCACCTACGACTTCAAACAGGGACGCTGACCTCATACACACATACTTGTTTTTTCTCTTGTGGCAGTCCGGAAAGAAACAGTTAATAGCCAACCAGTCTTCGATCATACCAAAAACCTAGAATCCGTTTTCGTGACAAATCAAGCACTCATTCAAATGGTATTTTCCTTCTAACATATCTAGAAAACATAAAAGCTTATGCATCATGACCTTGACTCAGTTAACTCTATTGGTCTGAGATATGCATGTATCTTACAGTAGTCTAAAAGTTATCGTACGTGATTTGCTTGCAGGCTTATTGTATTTTAGGCCGACTCGAAAATTGTCCTGTCATGATTGGATATCATGTCGCTGTTCTCTCCACCCGCAAACCCTAGCGGAATAATCCGAACGAAGATAAGAGTCTCCTCAGTGAAGCAGTTATTTGTAAGTTAACAGCTACCATGAGACTTTCCTATTTATGATGATATTTTCAGCCGTCCTATCTTAGGATTTCAACGCATAGGCGAACGCTGTTCTAGCTAAATTTCTCGAAATTTAAAGCCAGGTTGGTGAAAAATGATGTCAAAAGCCGTGAGTAAAATGACGTGTTACCATACAGATAGTACAGTGAGTTACGATGCGTACGGGTCTGAGCTCTCGAGACGGTTCGTCTTTTAGAGCATGTTTATTTTTGGCGCCGTTAAATAGATGTACTAATGAATCTAAAACGTATCTTTAAATTAAATACCATTAAAGAACATGTATAATAATTGCGCACAGGAGGAACCCTATCGACCATTGTCCAGCTGTAGTTCCTTAACTGAGCAAGCCATACTGTAAGTAAAGGGTAATTTAGATGACTGTCTGACCTAACACATCACTCTGAAATGCATATTATCCATTCTATATTCATTGGAGATTTCATTGCTTATGGATAGAATCGGTGAAGAAGGCTTTAGCAATCATACCTGAATTTCCTCAAAGATATTATTTAGATTCTAGTAAACTTTATTGCTTGGTACAATATACGTAATATATGTTAACGGCATCACCGTATGTAAAAAACACCAAAATACGTTTTCAGGACCTTTTCACACCATATGGACCCGATCGACGTTTCGATCATATCCCCCGATTAAGTTTGCTTACTGTATGTCTGAGAATTTATCTGGCGCATCTATGTTAACATTAGCTATATCTGTAGGAGTCTGACACAGAGCTCAGATAAGAGTACTCTGCTAACATGAGATAGTCCTCTTGTCTGAGAGCTTTATGTAACTTCAACACATTAGCACTTGAGGTTTTCTACAAGCTAATAAAGTACGAGCTATATTAGATAGCTCTAGCAAAATTCGTTATATAGAATGCGAAATAAATTTCATCGCACTCAGCCTGTTGCAACGACAGCCTTATTAAGCTATGCTCCTTGGTACGGTCCGTAAAACTAAGGTACCCGCAGTTAGTTCTCAGTACATTTGACCTTATGATTGATGAAATATGCTGTGTCAGTTTCTATAACAGTATATAGATGGCGACATAATTGTAAACAGTGATCCGTATACCCTAAATTTTTACCCCTATTTGTCTATTTTAGTCTTTTCCTTTTCGTGAGTCCTGAAGAACTTGTTGTGATATTTGTCCTATATGAACCGGGCAGATAACTGGTCTTCAATCACCTAAACTCAGTAGTGGTTCAAAACAGAAGCAGCCTTTGGGGTAGAAAAGCCATGGATTAACAGACTGACGTTGAAACTCTTTGACACATCGTTAGAAGTCGATCACGAAGCAACGCTGACCTAGAAAGTGTTTCGTTCGCACCAAAAAATAATGATCAAACAAAATAAGATTGCCTCATTTTTCTTCGAACCGCCTCTTCCCTAAACGGCCTACTTTTTTTCACTTTGCTGTAATTGATGATCCGATCACTGACAGGTTTAAGCATCCAGCAACAATGGATCAAGGCTGGCGTTTGTCCTGATCAATTGAAAACGCCTACTGCGATTTGTTATTGTGAAAAGTGGTAAAGGCACCATAAAAACACGCGGTGGCTACCGAATAGGCAATACTAATTAATAGTAAGAATATTTCTTTGAACTGTTCCTTTCAAAACTTAGTTATTCGAAACTTCCTAAAACCATACATTTTTTTCCATGAAATACTTTTTTTAAAAGAATAACTATTATTTGATGGCGTTTGTAAAGTTGCTAGATGTCACTGGAAAGTACTTTTGAGATCAAGATGATCAATACCTGCCGCCTAACAGTTGCTCGTGATTGACAAAACGAATTGTTTTGTGTAGCCCTACAAAGCAACCTATTCAGTCGTGACTGATTTATGTCTGCCAGTCTTTTCTTGTGATCCTTTCGTAGCAAAAAGGGTTGAGCTGCAACTGGCTGTAACCCACAAAGTGGCCAGACAATAAAACTAGAGATTTGTTGTTGTCTAAAACCAATTCGCTTGCACTAGAAGGCCTTGTACCATATAGCGAACAAAGGCATTAATTACCACTGGACTACCGCCCAGTAAAACAGTTCGATACATTTGTCTGATCAGAGCTTAAGCGATCGACACTGTAGATTGTTCGAGGAACATTTACAAACAAGAATCAGCAGCCTTAATTTCTATAATATATAAAAGAAAAAGTGGGTCCAGATTTCGTAAAGCTTATGGTGAACATACGGAAAGATACAATATAGGAATAATAAAGAAAATTAGCTCATGACATACCAATACATATCGCAGTAACAAACATTTTAGAAAATTAATCTTATATCAGAAACACTAACTGATAGACGCTGCAAAGGTGTACTGAAAAACTACTTAGTAGTGGAAAAAGAGAAGGAAAAAAATTGAAGAGATAATAAAAGCCGAAATAATTGTCGTCAAAGTAGGCTCTGCTACCACTATGTGGTAGCTTGCTACATGTCAGATGTTGTAAAAAGGTTGTATTCCTCATAAATGCATTGTCGACCTATGTTTAGATTTGTTCCTTCGTTTGTGTTTCCAAAGCTCAATACAGCGGGAGATGCTTTGTCAGGCAACAACAATCATATCTTATATGATTACATAGTCGCTTATTCCTTCGTATCGAACCGCATAAACCAGCCTTAAGGTATTTTATACTTTGAATGAATCCAATTCAGATGTGACGTAAAAAATCAAACAAAATCGGATATGATATTTGAAATAAAGGAAACCTCTCAACTAGTGGCAAGCTAACAAAGGAAAAACTCAAAGTATAAGAGTGAACCAAAAGCCACGGTCTGATAATTCATTCTAAATGTGAACCAATAAGAAAGATAGTGAATAAATGGCAAACCACTGATCTAAAATGAGAGGAATAGATTTCAGATCTTTTCCGGTTATTGCAGGAATTGGATGATTATCATCTCTACAGGAATTTCCGGCCTGAACATACTGAGATAGCAAACTGATAAGCGTGCACGCAAATCAGAAAAAGAATTACTTCGATAAAGCTGGAAGTTTTTTAGCGCGGTAAAATACAAAATTAAAGATTATTTGATATATATATATATATATATATAAAATAAGCTCGTATGAGTGTTGTCTATATAAATGTTTACAGCATTAGCAATTGCTTTCATTTACTCAAGTCAAAGTCAGATTCAGAACCATGTTGGTTCAACATTATAAGAGGATTACATATCAAACATATTGAAGCATTTGTTAAACACAGGTCGCTTCGTTTGATTTGGAGGTGCTTCGGTGATGATGCACGACAATGAGATACACGGAAGCGAAAAATGAACATTTCTGCAGAGACTGATAGTCCACATTATTGCCTCATGATCACTCCCCTAGAGGCACAGTGTTCAGTCAGACGCTTGCTGGCAAAATCAGTTCTTGAAGTCTTTGTTTGTTACACGTCGAGCGAGATAAGTTAGATTCGCTAATTTTGTCTAGCGAACTCTGTTTTGTTTTTCATCAAACTACAATACAAAATTGGATATGGGGATTTGACACCTCGTTTAGCTTTCCTCATCTTCGATGGTAACACCAACATCCCTCGTCCGCCAATACCCTCATCTTCGTCCGTTCTGTCTTTGATGGCGTGGATGCTCTGTTACATCATTCTATTACTATAGCGCACCATGTACCAAGTATCGACGGTAGTCTGAACATTTTCATGGTTCCAGAAAAGATGACTCCATCTCGATGTTCCTGTCTCGTATTTATCAATTCCCTCTTTTTGCGGCAGAAAAGATCCTTAGATCTAGTTCATCTATCTTCATTTTCGTCGCTATTATAGCTGCGACAGCCAAGCAAGCCAACGTATAGCTGCAGAGAACCTCTGCTTCCAAAATTCCGGGTTTTTGTGGCCCACCATATTCATAGCCACAGTTACATCTGGCGTCCCTTAAACTGTCAGCTAAGATGCATAAATGTGTATGAGCATCGCATGGCAATCACGGTAGTACGGATATCATTTCAAACGTATACGCGACTGTTTCACGTAACTTGGTTTCATCCGTAGCCGACTATGGGCATCCAAAGTATGCTTTTTGTAATGAACCATTATTTCTAGCTGGTACTTCCCCCAAAGGGGAACGGTCAAAGCATCTAGGACATACGTTACTAATTAATGGCTTTGCAAAGACTACGGTCTGTTATTGGTTGACATTTTGAACCCTAATCACAATTAAAAAAGTAAAACACTCGAATTCGCCTTTAAAACTGGGTTAATTAACTTAGTGTCGATAGGTATAAATGACTCATCTGCGTAGCACAGAACCAGTGTGAAAATGTGTAACATACGTTTTTTGGGTTTTTAACACTAATCTATTTTGTTTTTTAACATTAGCAAATGCTGAGCTCCGTTCGTGTCTCAAACGATTATTTTTCATCTATTCAGATGTCAATGAGGCAAAAATAATTTCAGATGTTTTAAATTGTCATAGTTGAAAAATAGATCTAGCTTGAAAACGCTATGTGTAGTAAGTATCTGTATCGGTAGTCTGGTCTATCGGTACGGAAATATTTCACATTGTACAATGAGCTCGTAAAACATTATAATTTGTGTGTCAAGATTTTATTTGTATGCATACGTCCCTATATTGCAGTCAATTAGTAATATAGGTACAAATTGCAAGTGCCTTCCCCTTAAATATATACATGTATATATATATATATATGCGCTGAAAACTATTGACTGTTTTTTTAGATAGATGGTTTTAAATTATACATCTGAGATAACATAAGTCACGTTGAAATATGATTTTGTTGAAACCTACGGTAAAATGTCTTGAAAACGAGTAGAATTTGCTGCAAATTGCTGCAATTTTATTGCGAAATTTAGCCCCAGTGCATGAGAATGTATGTTGTCAATAGTAAAAGGAACGATCATTTCGATATGGAAGCTACCTTTGCGAAACTTGAACACGTAAGTAGTAATAACATCGCTAAATAAATAAAATATCCAAAATCAAACAGTTTGGTACCATTTAAAAGGGTGGGCTATAAAAAAGCTCGGTGCTTGGATGCCATACTAACTGATACGGAACAATTTCGCAGTTGTAGTCTTATCTACGAAACTCTGTAACAATTCAGCCAATCCTAAAGCTGTTGACGACGGGCAAAAAATGTACTTGACAGCCTGTGCAAAAAGACCAAAGTAGCATTAAAGAAGATGGTGCTAGATAACGGAATTGAAAAGGAAGCACCCATTATGAATGCTTGCCGTCTGAGAAGACGATCGATTTGGACCTTTACTGACAAAAATTAACAAGTCATTGCAAAAATCAACTGAAACCGGTGGACAGAAACCACATTGTTGTCTCCCACAATGACAATGATGATAATAATAATAATAATAAAGCTGCATGTCTTTCTAAGTGCACTGGCAAAAATTGTACTATCAGATTATAATTTGTTTTGGTCTCTGCAGAGTTTCCATAATGGTCTTCATTTAGTTTTAATAGAAAGATACGAAAATCACTTGTCACAAGCCTTTTTCATTTACAAGCCACAGGTGTCCTACCGTGACGGAGTTGTGGCGTTACCGGAGAAATGGCAGAAGATCATGGATTAAAATAACACATATTTGATTTAGTAATATTATTTTAAAATATAAGAAACATTTGCTTTCGACTTAAAAGTGGACATTACATATAATGTCCACTTTTAATATATGTATACATATAGGCGCACCTGAATTAAGAACTTTTTACGCCTTCTTCCTAAGGCTGCATTTAACTAAAAACAGGTACCGTAACGATTTTTTTTGCATTTTCTATAAGTCTCAATCCTAATGATCATGTGCGTTTAATATAGCCATCGTTGATTGCAACCACAGCTTCAATTCGAAACCCCAAGCCCCTAACTAGTTCCTAACGTAGCCCCTAACGATTCCAAAATAAAATTTCACTTTTCAATGTGCGAATAGGTAACTAATAGTAACCGTGCGTCGAGAGACATTGTTATGCGCAGGCTCGGTAATGCATAGCTCAAATAAGCTCGATACAAAAAATTCTAACGGAATTACATTTCGGCTTAATATCAGGCCAAAAAGCGTTGGAATTCAATAACTCAAAACAGTTGCAAAGTTCAAAAGGTGTAAAAAGGGGAGAGAAGCTAACCGTTGGAGCTTTTCCGGACGGCCCCTTGACCAATCGATAATGTCATTTCTAAAAAAGCTATAAATTTCGGTATAAAAAAACCTAGGTTTATCAAAAACAGTTTTTTGAGCCAGTTCGATGAATTTTCGAGCCGTCCTTAAGATCTTTCAATTCGTTTAATAAAAAATCATTGTTAGATTTTTAGAAGCCGCGTGAAAACTGGCAAGAACGTAGCCCGTCGATTCAAGGCAAAATCTTTCACGGGTCAAAGGTTTTAAACTTGGTAAAGGTTTGTCTAGCGCGAACAGATTTTTCTTCAGATTCTAAGAGTGACGCCAGATACTTGACAGAACCATTTTAAACACAGTTCTTGCTCGCCTAAAAACAACTCTAATGAAGGTAACTAGTGACCTCTAGTCTGGATAGCGTAATAGATTGCTACGTCAAAGGAGCGTTGACTATTCTCGACATAAACTTCAAAGAATGATATTCAAGAGAAAAAGGATTAGAATTGTTAGGCAAACACCAGAATGGTAGGCTAAGAAGTTGCCTATCATGCCATTCGTTTTAAGTTTAAGCATAAAGGCACATACACTTGAATAACTACAGAATTAGCTAGTGAGCCAGTTACTAACTGGGGGAGTCGCAGTGTATCTACACACTACCAGAGCCACATGTTGTGTAAACGGTAAACCCTGCAGGACTGCTTGTCAGGGCATAGCGAAATAACGTCCCTACATGCAAACCTCTGGTGAGAGTATCTGTACTAATTTGCACAGCCCTGATGATGAATAGCCGCACTCGCGCGATAGATGGCCTTTCTCTGAATGGCGTTACCTACTCTAATCCGCTTATGACCTTATTTTTCTCTATACCACGCAGTGTTAGTTCTTAAAAAGCGCATATCTTCTTTTATACGACTTTAAACATTAATAATCACGTTCGAGAAAAAATAAACAGCGTGGAAAATTGTATCGTCTGGAATAGATGACAAAAATTTGTATAACTGTACAGTTTTATCATATCAGATACGAGGCACGTAGGATAAATGCGTTTTAGCCTTGGCCGCGGCACGTTTACGTTACTTTTTTAGTTAAAAATTTATAGATCATTTGCTTCACAGTTTTAATCAAAGCATGCTAACAACATGCCTAATGACACGTGCGTAAATTTACTCGGTAATTAATTTTCTAGTGACCACCCGTCATAGAGTTAGTCTTAGCGCTGATATGGGTTACGAACTGATAGGAAACACACTAACCCAATGGTATGGCTAGCTGCGATGCTGTGACATAATGTTTGCTCGCACAAGTAGGAAGCACAGAACGCAGAAGCGACGGCAGGCTAGACCTTTTTAGATTTCATCCTAATTTGCAATAGCGAAATTAGCGGCGCGATGAATAACCGACCAGATTTTGAACCGCGTCAACTAGTTGCTGGTGAAGTAGCCTCTACGAGTGCAAGGTTCCCTTCGAACGTAAAAGGCCAGTCGCACTTGCAACCATCGTTATTGCTAAGTAGGTTCAACCAAATCAAGGACCCAATAAACGTGTTTATACCTTTTCTCGGTATCAAATGGTCTTTACTACCCAGCAGCTCGGATGCTCACTTTAGCTAGACTGACGCGCTTCGTACGGAATGAGATCTCCGTCTCGTTGTTAATAACGGTTAGTTCAATCTTTTTTTTTTTTTTTTATAACAGCCTGCTAGGCACGGACGGCTACACTTTTGGTTCAAAGGCCCACAAGTCACCAGGGGGTTGTATTAATTTAAACCGGCACAGAAGCGATAGCGAGCAGAGCTGCTTTCTATAGAGGCTAAAAGCAGATCCATCTTCAAAGCTATTCACTGCATGGCCAATGGTGAAGAGTAGTCACAGTTGACTTTCTATTGAATTCATTTCGTTACTGCCGCGGGATATTAACATTCGATGTCCAGCATCTGTCATCGTCATTGGGTTCAGGCTATGTGCCTCAGTCGCATCAGCAACAAACTGCGATGTATCATAGTATAAATAGAATCCCGCTATCATTATCACCATCGGCAATACTGTAGATGAGACACTACGTAGGAACGCTGTACGAGGCTGTCTATGGGAGGCTTTTTTGGAGACGAACCGGAAAAGTGCTACGCCAGTCAAAAATTACAAATGCACATTCCAACATGGCTTACGTAGTTATTCCACGATTGTTAGGCCTCAACGAGGTTTTGCTATTGAGGAAATAAGCTTGTATTCTCGAGAGGATTAGTTTAAACTGGAACCCTTTTCAGTAGCGAGCCCGGCTTTATTACCGGCCTTTACTCCTTTCGATATATAATGATGTGGGCCTTAAGTAAAGCATCTTCGATTTAACGTGTATTAATACTGTTGCATTTGAAAATCTTTATCGTTTAAAGTATAAAAGTGTATCACGAACGCGGCTTATTTGTAAAAAGAAAAACGATTTGTTTAGAAGAACTGTACTAGTAAAAATATATTATTTTACAATTATTATACTGATGTTAAATTTTATGCTTAACATTTAGGCGGTGTTGACCGAGACGAGGAACACATATTCGAACGCGCAACTCAAGAACGATACATGCCCACATCTGTATTGGGCTATTCAGTCAAAGCGAGGTTTTTGCTATCAACCGTTGGGTTCTGGAAAAAATTAAATTACATGAAAAGCGAAGATGAAACAATCCGCTCTCAAGAGATTTCTAAAGCTAGCAGCGATCGTTCAGCTTTGGCTGGTTCGCTCGAAATGATAGGACATTTTTCTACTATGTACATATAATCCTGGGGGAATTAGTGTTTTTATCGACATTCGAAAACATTCGTCGATGATGATATATATATATGCGCCTATATGCTGCTGCCAAGAACGTAGCAGTTCTTTGACACAATTTCGTGATGGTAAGCAGATATGATTTGATAAATGAAAGAAACAATACTTTGGGTTATTCTTGTAACTTGCCATCCTATATAAAATCTTGGTTAAATTTTATCGAGAAAATGCTCATAGGAAACTACTGTTTTATCAAAACAAAGTAGGTATAAGAGTGTGAGAGTTCGTTTTGTACATAATTGATCTGTAGGAAAAACGGATAAGGTTGGCATCGTTCCTGAACTGTTAAAAGCCGAGACCAGTCAACTGACTGTGATGGTGAACACGCATTAGCGTATCATACGTGTTGGCCTCTTTTCGATCACGCTGATCTGTATCTCAATCGGTTATGAGGAAGTCCGATTACCCGAAAAGGCCGGCTCTACCGACGAACATAACTGTCATTACACAGACACCGTTACGCTCCTCCAGACAGGATTTCCTTACTCTTATCGGAGATGAACTGAAAATACTAGAGAGTACACAGTAATAACGTCAAAACATGCTACATTTATTTACCACTTTCAGGAGGTTAAGCCGTTGTCTCATAGAAAGATCAAAGTACGGCATCTACACGCAGGGGAACCTCGTCCCATTAAACATAATGTTCTCTTGGAGTTTGGATTACTGTGTTGCTCAGATTCAGATTAATCTAATGCAAGCTTCTACTTGGAACGCTTCACTTTTCACTTGAGGACAAACGAGTAGTAACGGTAATGTATACTACTTCAAAGACTTCACGGCTATAAGTTGACCAATCTAATTTTATAAAATCGATCGTTAACTGAGATTAGCAATTCTTCACGGTTTACAATATCAAACTGACTACCGCTGTGTTACGAAGATGAGATTATGCTTATTGGCAATTGAAAATGACTGACCTTTTCAGCATTTGCATTGGGAGGCTTCATGGAAAGGAAACGAATCGAAGGATGACAACGACGGTATCGCAAGTCTGTGCTCGTTCAACGACTGAACTTCTCTATTGGGAGGACTCAAAGGCAACTGTTTTTGTACTACAATAGACTCAAATAGATGCAAAAGTTAACGGAGGTTCTGTGATGAGTCTTAGTGCCGACATTGTTGCTGTGGGTAATAATGGCTATGGTGCGGTACTGGTTAATTTCCGCAGATTTTCTTCTTTATGGTTCATATATTGTCGGGGGGGACATTTGTGCAATGTTTGATTCATTTTCGAGTATGTTCTTCCTTTCCAAATTGCTCCTTTTATTCCGCCTGCGTAACGAATAGTCATTTGACTACAAGAAGAATTCACCCATAGCTATCTCTAACTGCTCCTAGATTTGAACTTCAGGTTATGCCCTGCCATAAGCAACTATGTTACCTTCTATCCGCGTAATCATAATGGCCATTACTAAACTAGTCTGTCAGTTCCTCTAGGCAGTGTTCTCGAAGGAAAATAGCTTCATCACGGTCACAGCGCTAATCATGAGAGTGCTGAGTCCTTGTTTCCCATATAAGCTTACTCCGCCAGTTAGTAGCAGCTTGCCGTTCTATATAGCTGATTTCCTGAAGGCAATAAAGTCGACTCAAATAGCCTGTTAATTAATCAATCGAATTACACTGCCCACAAACGAAACCGGTATTGAAGTGCAAAAATACGTATTTTTGCATCTATAGATCAGCACTTCAGTCGAGTCAACGGTGGTTTGCTCGATCATTTCGTAGTTCTCCTCTAATAGCAATTAGCTAATATTTTTAACAGACAGAAATGCTACGCACCGGCTACTGAGAGTAGCCAAGCATAGTCTTATCATGTCTACAGAACCCAATTTTCTCATGATATTGTCGATGCAGATATTAATTTTGTATTGTTCTAACCAACTAGTTGAATGTATTGTGATACAACGCTTTTTAGCTATTACTCGTGCGAACAGCTTAGAACAATCTGTAACTCAATGAGCGGTGAAACTATCTCCGATGCCCCAATAATATCTGAGGTTTATTTGTGCAGTGCAAAATGTTCTATCTATAAAATGATGTCAACGCGAGCGAGAAGAACACGACGCGGCATCGTAGGAGATCAAACGGGAATTGAACAGTTGGCCTTCGTAGGAGAGCCATTTGAGCGAATACTGATTGTGGTTAGACGACAGACGTAGACCACGAGACGCATAGAAAAACCAAAAAGATCGGATCGCTAGGAAGTACCAGAACAACCCGAAGTGTCGTCCCTCGTATAGTATTCAGCATGCCGATTACAGATCTGAGATGGCCTTAGGAGTTTACGAACTGCACGGTCTATAGAAGTCTTTGGGGAGCTGGCCTCTTTCCATTTCCTAATACCCACTAGTTTCGCTCTCTCACTTTTTAGCTCTGTGTCAGGACAGATAGAAAGGGCTCCGCCTACTGTCCCGGTGTCGGTCCTTCCAACTAAACTAAAAGAAGACTGTTGCTGTCGTTGTTACCAACAGCGGGTTCGGCTCTCTCTATGATCCAAACGAACTTTTTCATAGTGACGGCTGAAGCAGCGAGAAACAAACGAGCGGATGGATGGAAGACAATGCTGCCGCTGCCAGCGAAGTTAAAAAGGCTACATTGCTCACGGAGAAAAGAACCAATGCATGCAATCGTCTTTGCGTACAATATAATCTAGCGAAGACGCAACAGTCGAAATAAGTGGGAGGAGCGTCCACCGGGAGGCACCGAGTCCACCGTCAGCTGGGAGCGAGACGAAGGGAAAGAAGTGGAGAAATCAGGGAAGGGAAGCGGTGCGGGTGAAGTTAAATGAAAGGTGGGTTGGTCGGTTGGATGGTGGCGTGCCGACGACCTCTACCGCTGCAAACGTCGTAGAGTGGGAATGGAGGAGTAGAAGAACTCTCGTAAAGGACTCTTCTAAAAGGGGAGGTCCAAGCGGTAATAAAAATCGAGCTGAAATCGATCTGATTTCACGGTCGGTCGGTCTGCCGCTTTTCGAAGGAGGCAGCCGCCTGCTAGTGGCACGCTAGCTCAAACGAACCCTGCTTTCGGATAGGGCTGCAGCTGCCGTCATTGCCGCTAAGAATAGGGTCTTCAGAACATAGAATGAGAGGGAGAAGGAGCAAGAGTGGCTTTTGAGCTCTCTAATAGGGAGTGGAGTGACGGCGTTGCGGACCGGCCGCTAGCCGACTACTCTCCTAGTCTGGAGGTCTTCAGCTGCACAAGGATCGGTTGTTGACTATCAGTGTCAGTTTTTTCGTGACAAAGCGACGCACAGTTACCGGTTATTCCGCTGGCCTAGCTGTTTCTCGGCAAACCGTCAGCGTACTATAGCAGGCCAAAGCATGGCTCGAATCTCAGGTGCGTCCGTGCGCTGACCGACTGACAGGAACGTAACGCCCGGAACGAAGGACCACAAGCGCTGTAAAGGAGGGCGATACTAGTAATAGTGGAGATGACGGGGCACTCAGTTAGCTAGCCGGCCGAGCTGCTTGCCCGTCCTGGCATCTTTAATGCGCGACCCCTACTGTATTACTAAACAGCAGGAGTAGCGTCGCTAAGCGAGTCTCTTTGGCGCCCGGTAGTGGCAGTAGCAGTCTCAGCAGCTTCGACGGGGTCTACTGCATCGGTTTCGTTTACCTCGTCTATCATCAAAAGTTTGTCCATTGTCCCATCAGATATTCCCTCGGTAGCCAAGCGCTGGCCGCGATTCTCCAGTCTTCTTAGTCTCCCCGACACTTCCCATTCTCCACTTAGGGGTCCACTTGCAGTTGTCTTGTTTTCGCCGCCAGCTTCTCCTTTCGTTACCTATTACTGGTCTGCTTCTACTGCTGGTATCCCTGCTAAGGCTACCGCTTTTCTTTACCCTTCTCCTTCGCTCTTCCTTTTCCCTATTCTGCCGGCGTTGTATACTCGCTTGCACTTGCCATGGGATGGCGATATAGCGGTCGGTTGGCAGGCAGCTGCCCGATTCAGCCCCGCGCCCCTGCTCTCCATCGAGGTCGGTGGCGCAGACCACCCGTCAATGTCCACCAGAGCGGTGACGTCGTTTTGGTGGACCTTCACTCCGCCTTGCCTCTGGCCTATGTGTGTGCCACTAAACCACTCTCGTTTCCTTCCGCCCGGGCAACTCTTTTATACCACATGGGAATGGGTGCTCGCGTGCGGGCGGACGGAAAACACAACTGAAGCCGTCAGGGGAAACGGCAACTGCTTCTACTACTACTACTCAAAGACTACCCCCTATTATACCGCAGGAATAACTGAGTCCTTCTTTCTGACTAGCATGTCTTCTCATCACTGCCGACTCTTTCCCATCAATGTCTTTTCTAATTCACTCTCCCTAACTCCAAACCACTCTCAATTTGGCGTACATCCCTTTCTTGGCTTTTTTCCTTCGCTAGCTCCCATTACGTACCTACACCTCAGCGTCAGCAAAAAAGAGAACAACAAGCAACGCAAATACTAGAGTGAGCACATGAAAGAGATAAGGAAAAACGTCGTCGTTACCTTCTTCAGTAACTGCTATCTGGTCATCACTCTCAAACGGCCGACGCGAATCGTACCCCTCAAGTCCATAGGTCTTCAAAGCTGTGGGCCTAGCGACATGGGTCTGACTACGGTAACAGCCGTACCAACATCAGTAGCATGAACAACTAGAAGCCTTATGAGCAGCCCAATGCTGTGCTCTCTTTCTGCTTTAGTTGCCAGTCGTGTTTGTGTTGACAACCCCTGAACAAAAGGGCCTCAGTATTATCATCCTTCCTAGTGGGTCCCGGGAAGCAAACCTTGACGTTTCACCTTCAGTACGTACACCCCACGTACTTCAGTTCCACTTCGCACGTAGTAGTGCTCGTAGAAACAAACCTTCAAACGGAGATCATATCGTTCCTTCGTCTGCCCGATGTGGCTTCAACATTCAATTAAGGGTTTGTCTTCAGTCACTGTCTGTCAGTTACTGATTTACTTGCTCTTTCAGTCAACTCAACTTGTCAGTGCATCTCAATTTCTTGACTTCTCGATAGACGGCAGAAGTCGCCAGTAAAGAATATTTAGCTCTTCTTAAAATACTCAAAATAATGCTTAAAGAAGACCAAGCACAACCAGGAGTCCCTTGTGAACATGGTAACGAAAATCAAAACTTCAAAACAACCCAAGAATCACTTACCTATTATCACCCTGAAAGACCAATTTTTGAATTGCAAACTATGCAACAAACGAGATTTCAATTCCTTAATTAATATTATTAATTATTTATCTTCGCTTAAGATACAAAGATTAAGCCCTGACGTGCTTAAGTATACCCGAACTTAAAATTACGATAGTAAGATGTGCATTATTTTGAAATTATTATTTAAAAAATAATGCATATTATAAAATAAATGGAAAGACGCTTTTAATTTATGAAGTCTTTTTATTCATGATGATAACAACTTGAAGGGTGGTACCCGTTTTGTATCAACAAGACGGTGATGGTAATCGAATTCTTCTTTTACATAATAAAATTCTTCTTTTACATAATAATACTTCACTGAGTTAAAACGCCTGAAGCAGATATACTACTGGTACCTGCTCAGGTAGTCTTGGTATAAATACATATAACCAAGACTATCTGAGTGCAGTGATAATGCAAAGCACTTATGATAAGCACTAGTTAAACAAATTTTTGTATGCATGAGCTACTTTTTGCTCTAGGCCGCTAAAAGTGATGGACTACGATAACGCTATCAGTGTATGAGTGGATGAACGAATGGACAGAAAAACAAGTACGGAGCCTCGACGGGTCTTTTAGTCGCTCGTGGCTTCGATTAACAGTTGATAGAAAAAGGATCACACAAAGAAGCGTTCCAAAGGGAACCCTGATGAAGCCACGTTACCTGGAAAGAAAAAAGAAACTACGTCGAAAGACAGCGCTGCCTGTGTCCTCACCTATTACTGCTGTGCCACAGTCAACAGACGTTTTTGTCAATCATTTATTTCTTCGCCTCACCGACTTCTTCGGCCAGGCCAAACCGCTGGATATATTCTTTCCTATATATATATAGTCCTTCTGCTTGTTTTTGGCCAGACATTACCTTAGACCCCGGCCCACCCGAGCGCTGGTGCGTGCTTGTAAGCTCTACAGCAAGATCTTCATTTCCACTGGTCTCCGAGCCGAATCCTTGCTTTTGCTTGGCTTCCAGGTACCACTCAACTGCGAAGTGTAATTGCCAGTGCTTCGCGAACCAACAGTTATTGTAGTTGGAATATAGCAAGGTTTACACCAGCTAGCTAAATCCATTTGACTTAATTTGTTCCCATTGAATCTCGTCCTTGTAATACCTACACCCGGAACATTTTCGTCTTTCGAGGCCTCCGAGATCTAGCATACACACAGCATCGGCGTTTGCCTGTTTTGAACTGACGCACTCATGAAAACCATCGGCGATCAGTCTGAGCCGCACCAGAAAGGAACAGTCTTGTGTAGGGCGTCTTTGCTTGTTTTCGGCAAGCGACGCCATCCCAAGCTGTTTCGTTTCCAAGTTATTAACATCAGCAATCCTTAGTACTGCATATTCTCTTGTCTTCGAAAACATCATCGGTCATTAGTACACCGTTAAACAAAACAACTAGTGTATGTGTATTCTTTGCGAAGGAGCAAAGTGACAGGGTCAATGGAGCAAGAGCAACTAAGCAGGATTCATTCTTTGACCTACCGCTACTCACCTGCAATGAGTCTCTTTAGTTACAGAAATCGCTTCTTTCCATTGCTTTTTTCTTATTACTTGATCCTTTCCCCCAAATTGCCTTCATGTGACGTCCTCTCTTCTTATTGTGTCGGCTCCGTCTCTTTGGCGCCTAGTTTCATCAACGACAGGAGATTGTTCGTTTCTCTTCTGTTTATTGATGTTGGCCTGCCGCGTTTGAGCAGAATCCTGTCTTACAGGCGTTAGCTGTCCTAGGGCTTCTGCCTGCATGCCTGCCTCCCGGGCTGCCCGCCTCGCGGCTCCTTCGTAATTAAAGTTCACATGAATGAGAATCACATCCTACCCGTGTTCGATGTAGCTTGTACTGTTGGCTGCAGCGGTGCAACCCTTCGTCCGTTTTTTCTCGTTTTCTCTTTTTCTCCTGCACGATCTCTTCGCACTTTTAGTAAAGCTTATCGCCGCTGCCCCATGTTTTCCTCAGTTCGGGAACCGCCTGTTTGTAGTTCGGTTGTGCGGACAGGTCCGAACGGGTCTCATTTTCTTTCTCTCTCGTGTTCGGGGAAAAGGCATTCTTTCGTTTATGTCACCTCCTAGCGGCTCTGGCTATCTGCATAATGTCCGGCACATGCATCGCGACACATAATACGACGCTGTGGCACAAATCCTACGCCAAAGACAAAAGTATCCACCGTAAGCAACAGTAGCATTCCAGTACAGCATAAACAGAACACGATACGCGATTGAGCCTACGCGTGCAGAGAAGGCTTGAAATAGTCGAAAAGCGATGCCGACATTCACAATTCTCGACTTCTGCTATAGGTGTTATTCTCGCTGCTTTATAGATGTTGCCTATTTATATAAGCGCGCTTCCCGTCCCTGTTTTAGCGCGCAGCGCAACGCCAACATTACATGGCGGCCTCTGCCACGAGAACACTGCAACACCTTTCAAACTCAGTGTGTGAAATACACGTGAGTGAGCTAGCGCAGAACAACCAAAACTACATTTAAGACCCGTAAACAGACGCGATAGTCATAAAAAGGCAAACGACTCAATTATATGCCAGGTTATCAAACTTAAGAGAAGGTTTCGCTCTATGACCCTCATATAGAAACCCGACTAAGATTCTGCCGAATAAGCCACTTCATTCCCGTTTGACTCTGCAGCATCAGCACATTTGCGCCAGTACGCTACTGACTATCGTGCTTACTCTACAGAACAACAGTGCGAGAAGGCCTAAACTGACGTTGAGGCAACACAGAGTGGACAGCGAAATGAGTGAATGAAAAAAGTAGACAGGCGGGTGACGATATTTCCTTGGTTATGCAACGGTGCTGCCCCTTGTTTCACCGTATTGTTTGTTAGCCCTCGACCAGCTTTCCTCTCTATGAACGACAGCCGAAGACACGTGACGGAAGCAGGACAGGCGTTCGTTCCCCTTTGAGACCAGCTCAAATAGAGTAAATCGACGAGTATGCATTGTCCTCGTGTTCTCATGCGAAAAGTTTACAGCAAGATCGTGAAACAATGCTCTCTATTCTGCCACCTTCTCCGCTTTAAGGATCATTCGAAGCCCTCCTTCGTGACCTCCTTACAGGCACAGGCTTCGTTATTGTCCTTGCAAAAGACCCTGACACAGAATTTCTAATGAGATAATTATCACATCGGTGCCAACAGTACGATCATCATCTGGTGCTTTGCGAAGCTAAAATCCGACGTAAGCACGTCTGATTGTCCACAGATTTACAACAACTATAGTCTGTTCCAAAGCAGCGGAGCAAGAGATTAATTCCGAAGTTGTCATATGTAACCATCATAAGACGAAAGTGGGTGCCGTTGTCACTATGACACTCGTTGTTAAACACCAGACGCCGACTTTGGGGCTTTTATCCTAAGGCTGCGGACAAACGCGGAAAACCCGAGTGAAGGGAATGAACGAAGGGAAACGGATGGGTAAAGAAATCACCGAGACTAGAGTTCGACCGTGTTCTGCTTCAGACATTCCATCAATTAGTTCTAGTTTAAAGTTTACCAGCGTTCCGCCACCGCCTTCGTTGCCATTGCCACTATGGCTACTGTTATAGGCAAGAGGCCCTTGCGCTCTTTGTCCCATACGCTTCTCCCTCTAACGCCCACTCTGTCCTAATTGTCTCGGTTCTCACAGGGTGCACAGCAGTAGCTCTTCCGAGCTATTCTCCTATTTCTCAAATCCTCTGTCTGTGTCTCTGCTCATGCAGCTGATGCTTGATCCCCTTTTAGTCCCTACTTTTTCTGCCCGAGCTCCCACTTTGGTCCGAGCCGTGTCATCTCCTCAGGACTTCATTGTGTGTATCAACCTTAACCATCCATCAGTTATTCCTATCTCGTTAGCTCTAATATTGAGAAAATGAGTAAGCGTTTTCCCTACGCGAGGGGGCGCGCCTAGCTGCATGCGAAGAGGCGTAACACTCTTACTGACTTCGCTACCATTGCTACCTTTTAGAGATCTATATTGTTAGCATGTCCTAGCGGCTATCTCAGTCATCTTTTTCTATGCTTTTTAGTATTTTCGATAAACCGATATCGTTTATTTGATATTCCATAACTGTCTTCGAACCCGGAGTTACCTCAGATCCCTCAAGTAAGAAATTCGCTCGTTATGAAGCATCATTGAACGAGCTGGACAAATTGGCCTGGTTTATCTAGATTAAGATGTTCATAGTTTAATTGATTCCGTTTTAGGGTACAACTATAGCACGCTATACTAGCCCTGAGCATAGCAATAATGCAAGAGTTCAAATAAAAATTAGATACATATATCTCTGCGCCATGGAATCACCGTAAACCCAAGCCTCAGTAAGCGTATTTCATGATTGTATTGATTTTATATACTCCTTAAATTTCTAGATAACTATTTTTATACCTATACTAAGAGAAGACATGTGATATTTGTTTCAGCTGAAAATTAAAATCCTCTGGTGACAGATGAAAGCAACAATGTGAAAGAATAGATCAGTTATTTTAAAAACTACGCCTATCTGCTATTACAATAAAAGCCAGAGAAAAATAATTTAACTGTTATACCTATATATTTGAAAATATTAAAACCTAGACTCAATTTCCCTTACAACGCGAGCGAAGTTCCAATGGTGCTTGATAGAATTATCGCTGAATTTCAATGACCTCTAGGATTTAAAGTTTTTACGGTGTCGGATTCAACAAAATTATGCTTTACATTAACTTTCGTCATATTGACCTCGTTAACAACTACAGTCATATTACAATGAATTACAGGTCTCAGTTACAATTCCTTACACTTGTCTACAGTGGCTTTATATAGAGATCTGAATCTCAGAAAAGACGTAAAGATCTTTGTTGATATCAACATAGGTTGACTTGTATCGAAGAAACGCCTATACTTAAAAACCTAACAGAATCAATAATGAATCTATCAGCTGTAAACTATATAAAGCTCTAATAAAATCTCCGAGCAATGTTGAGGGGGCGACTTCCTTTATGGGGCACTTCTGTAATTAAGAGACCTCTTATCTTTATGAGAAAGGACTACACATGCTACAGTTATTGAATGTGTCTTATTATATGATTACTTTCTATTTAGTATGCCTAATTTCTGCTACATGATATGTAATATGAATAGTTCCGTGTGTTTATCTCATTAAAGTGAAGCTAAATCATGAATATCGGCCTATTAAATAGCTATGTATTGATGTGGAGTTAAACGGTTTCTTTTTTCAGGTCTTTCGAGGCAATCGGGAAACATTTCCTTTGATGTTTCGCGTATTTAGCTCTATTCGCAAGGCTTATGTAACGGAATCATTTAAGAGAAGTTATTGTTGGTGCGTTGCTTGCATCACCTACATAGTGGAAATTGGAGACTGGAGATGGGTTGGATCATGACGGAAATACATTAGTTACTAGCGAAGAGGAGGTACGCGTCGTTCGTGCTTCAACCATCGTCACCACTATTACTACTACCGCTAGTGGTAGTACCAATCTTAACCCTGCGCCAGCATTGCTGCTTGGATCACTGCCCTATACCATTCTTGCTTCCTCAACTCGTCTGTGCCTGTGTGTACAATGTCTGGTTGTGGCATAATTACAACCTCGCTACTACTACTTAGCTTCGACGACAATCGGGCGTCGCCAAAACTCCTTTCCTCCACCCTCTCCGTCTATCGTTTCTGTCGTTTGGCCCCTTGCTTGTTTGCTCGATGCTTCTGCTACTGCTAATGCTGATGTAACGCCAGGAACAGTGGCGAATCTGTTCGTTTGTCGGCTCGTCTGAACCGGCGCAAGCCGTCTAGACGCTTCAGGCGTCGTCTTGGAGGTGTTCTTCTTTGGGACGAAGAGCACAGACCGACGGACACACATCCAGGAACACACAGCGTCACGCCTGTCATCTCCATGTTGATCTGTTCTAAGCCCGGATGTTTCTTTTCGCTTCTAAGACCTCTACTGCATGCGTATCCTGCTAGTCGAATGCCATCAATGTTTCTGTATAAATGACCTTTTATATCCGGACAATCCATAAGGTGTACTGCTCATTTCTTAAGTATGTAGTCCTGCTTTTGCTTGTCGCACTTTCGTGAGGAATATTGGTTAAACTATGCCCTAGATAATTGGTTTTAATTCTTTTATACGGAAAATTTATACGGCCTTGTTTAGAAGCTGGTGTATGTTAGCTCAAATATATGTTAGCAAATGGTGCGAATCTGGAAATCATTAAAGGCCCATACATCATCATCATCATCATCATACATACATACTTAATCGGCCCATCATATAAACTAAATCGGATCAATTTTTTTCCACTCCGTCTTTTTACGTATGCGCACATCTATAACTGGCACTGCTTATCATTGCGCAGAGCAACCAAAGTAACGCAGTCACATCGGCAGCAGTTCGTTGCCCAATTGTCGGCGCCTCCGTCGCAGCTGTTTTGTCAGTCATCTCCACAGCGTCTCATACTATCTTCGTCGTCTTTGTAGTTGCCACCGCCGCTGCCTTATGAGCGCATGGTATAAGGTAGAAGCTGGTGAGGACATTGGCAGCGACTCGCAGACTATTTTTGCGTACATGAGGCTGCTAAGCCTTGTGCTTCAGCTTCTTCACCGCTTTTATGCTGGACCGTCGCTGTTAAGGGCTGAAACGGAAGACTTAGCAGTCGCATGGACGCTTGGAATGGAAGTTTGCTTTTTTCAATATTGACGCTGAAAACACGCCGCCTAGTTTACGCCGCTCCATAGCGTTCAGTCATAGCTGAGAACAGCCACCACCAGTCCTAGACATAGCAGTAAACTTCTGCTAATGCTAAAAGCTATCGAGTGACGCCCGGTCCGCAAGACCCCTTGCGGACCGGGCGTCACTCGCGTTGCTCTGTCCTCTTCTGGGTAGTCTTTTTTCACTGATCATTCTGTGCCCTTATCTGTCGCCTGTCCGGTCCTTTCAAGCTTTCTCATGGCCTGTCCGAAAAAAAGCTGAGCTCTTGGCTACTGGACTAATCCCAAGTGCGACCCAATGAAGTGGCTCAAATGCGCACTTCTATTCACCTCAAACTCTCGTCTTATTTTTCTAATACTTGCATAGAACATGTCTTGGAGGTAGCTTTCTGTGGCGACACAAAGATACACAGAGATATGCATCGATGCAAAGGATATGGGATCACGGCTTCAACACAAGCTTAGTAGGGTTTTCATGAAGATAGTAAACGTCAGTCCAGCGCTCGCCCGACTAAGTGGCATGTGATCATCCTATTATGCTTCTATTTTTGCTACTTCAGCAGAGCTCAAATTCTGACTATGTTGTTCCTGTCAACTCACGGCTCGAGCTCTGTGCCCGT
The DNA here is from genome assembly GCF_002532875.2 of Varroa jacobsoni. NCBI lineage: Eukaryota > Metazoa > Arthropoda > Arachnida > Mesostigmata > Varroidae > Varroa > Varroa jacobsoni. Next base: position 84,088 of record NW_019213459.1, read on the forward strand.
TTTAGCCATACCGTCGCCTGTAGCAAACCACCTGTTTTACATCCTCAGGCCATTGGAGACTCACACTCTAGCTGCTTGCCTGCAAACCGGTTAGCGAAGCGACCGTTTCATTTCCAGGGATTAGTGAGATCCTTTCTGGCCCTTGGTTCTACAAACGCTTTCGCTTCTACCCTGCTCGGGGCCCACGGAGGCAGGTGAACCTTCCCCGCTCTCCTTTCTGCTTATCCGATGCAGGTAAGATGCAAAACAGGCTCGTCAATCCTCTATAACGAAATGCCAATCGATTCTCTATAATTACAAAGCGTGATCGTAACTTTGAATCCTTCGGTCGTCATCATCCAGCATTTGTTCGTCCTCGATGCCACCGGAAATACCCGAGATACGCGGACAACATTAAAATGAGCAATGAAACGGTTGTTGGAGACCCCGTCGACTCAGACGTCAACACAGGTTGGTTTGTGATGCCGTTTAGTTTAGGACTCTCTCAAAATTTTACTGGCATTTATAGTAATTGACACGAGCAACTCAATTGTAGTATACACATCGCTGACAAAAAACGATGCGTATTCCTATATGTGAAGTTGTGTGTATGCAGTACCGAGTCCCAGCATTAGAGAGCGCGTAGTCTACCTTCCGTCAAGATGGCAACATTAGAGAAAGAAATGTACGGACGTAAATCTGCCACAAGCCTCTAGCCACTATAGGTAGCTATAGAGCCCAATTGGTTCTGCTCGTTGACAGCGATGGAAATAGTGAAAATAGCCGTAGCAGCACAAGATAGAGGCGATAATCTTGCCATTAGCTGCACAAGGCTGCATCTTGCCGTTTGCATTACCGCAATACGTATTACTGGCTTGATTCAGCCATCGCCTTCCGTTTCTATCGAATTTCGCGTTTGATTACCCAGGCTACTATTTACGGCCACTCTGCTTCGCGTTCCGGGTACGGTTGCGCATACACACACATGACTAAACCAGATTCTTGCGTTTCGCCAAGCTTAGCGACCCGACTTAACTGGGCTCAGACGACTACGGAGAGACCGAAGGTGCATACTGGTATATATAATGCTTTCGTCTATCTTTGGAGTTTTACGTCCAGTATCGCTGGTAGCATTTCACCAAACAGATGGGTGGCTCCTATGCCGGGTTCGAACCAATATGGTAACGCATCCCTAAGATTAGCAAGCAAATACCTTACCTAGCAAGCTATCACGGGGACATATCCTCCTAGTGTAATATATCGTTCGCGTTATATTTGAAAAAGTTACGTCCAACAAGAATATGTCTTCGTTGAACCATTTTCACTGTACCAAGAGAATTCTAGTTAGATGTCGCTCATAAAGCAGTGCTAAATTCATGTAGTACCTACGTAAAATTGTTGTTGCATTGAGCATACCTGCTGTAAACGCACACTTAGCTTCTCTGAATCAAAAAACTTAGTAGTGCTATAAATATTGAGAGCTGCGCAGTAGAAACTGTACCACAGAAGCTTCCTGCCATGTGAATTTTCAATATGCTACCTTGGCATAGAAAAAATGTTCCAATGAGAAACAAAATCTTATTAAATCCATTACTGAAAAATCCGAGGTGCTAGCAACTTCGATCTACATATATATTTCTCACCAGCTTCTTTCATCTTCTCTCAGTCAGCTATTTAAAGTCAACCAAGATGTCGAAAATGTATGAATACGTCGCTTAATAAAAAATATATTAGAATTTTAAATTTTAAAAAAACAAGGGCGCCAAGCTTGGACAACTTCAGTGCGGTAATATATATATTGCAGTTCAATATACAGTCTGTGAACAGCGGGCAAGAATTTTTTCCAATGAACAAGTACTGCTAATGATATAGTCAATCCAATAATCTCAATAATCCAATTAAGTAGCTGACATTGGTACGAATCAGTGGTATCAACATCTTTTAGTCAGCAATTACCTAGTTTTGAGTGTTTTTGTTCAACATATCAATTAGGCACTGAAAGTAGGTTATTTATGGTTTAATAAAAAAGAGCAGTTTAAAAGTTAGTAGTTTTTTTTTTCACTTGGAACTTGTATAATAGGACTAATCTAAGCATAGTTTTTATAACGAAGATCTATAATTGATCGCGGTACAAATCTGTAGCTATACATTAATTTACAACTGCATAGCACTGAAAGCAGAAGTAAACAGGAATGGGACCGATATCTAAACTTCGTTAAAATATATCTTCTGTCACCATTTAGAAAGTATCAAGTGCGGGTACAAGAAAAGCAAATTATAATAATAAAGTATACAGTAGTGAGATATTTTTTTTGAGAGCTGTGTAACAGAAATTAACAGAAGTTGTGTTAATAATAGTGGCTCACGAAAACATCGATCTCCGATATAACAAGTAAACAGCACTTCTTTTCCTAAAGCGTGTTCTATTCGTTCGAGTGAATGAATTTTTCTGACTGCCGGACGACACAATTAGTATTCAGCGGTATATAAGAAAAATCGATTGTAACTATGGATAAATATTCGTAAAAATACGGTTCGGTCGATGGCCATTTTACCCGGCAAAACAGCTTGTATATTCCGCTCGTTGTTTATGACTCTGTAACGATTTAATAACGATAACGAGTTAACGATCCATATATCACCAAACAAAGGTTCCTTTACTACTTTCGAGCCTGATACCGCCTTTCAGTATAAAACAGGCTTACTTCGAAAATTTCGAAATAATGAGTTACAGTTACGCTAATTATATAATCATCATCTGGTCTACCTGTAGGAAGGCAAGCGATGATTTCGGACTTCCTCACTTTAGCTCAATCCACACCCGTTTAGTAAATCAGTATCTGTCAGTCATCGTACTTCGGTTGTGGTAAATAATAGACAGGTAGATTTTCCACCATAGCCAGTGCGCTCTTAGAGGTGCTATTATATGGGGTAATTACCTTAGAGGCCTTGCTATTTTACAATTTTAGAAGAAAACAGCCGTTTTAGCTCGTCGACTGTTAGCTGCCGCCATCATATATCGCAAGTTTTTTTTTCTTATATACCGTCAATAGTGTTGTCTTGCATCCAATCAGTCGGCTAGCGTTTTTCACCATGAAGCCGTTACACTGATCAAGTTGACTATCGAGATTCACCCTTACGACCTGTATAGTCTTATTCTACCTGCTAACTACCTAAATCATCCAAGAGCTTCTGATGAAATCAACGCAAACCGTCTGTACCATATATAAACAACCGTTGCGTAGCAGACGAAGCTGATATATAGCTACTACTCATTAGCGTCTGCTATATTTACGATGAAAAGATTTTCATTTTATCGGCGAGTCTTATTGGGCACCAAGCGCTCTACGCAGGCCATACACTCATGTTTCGTAGCGTTCTTACTACTCAAACCCATCGATTCACGCCTGAACTAAGCATTAGTGCGTAAAATAGAGAAAATAGACTTCTAAGTTTTACCTCAATCTTCCAACGCCTCTTCCTGCTCACTCGTTCTATAAGGAGAGGGATTGGCGAGTGAACCGTAATCTTTCAATATCGCCCTATAACGGAGACCGTCGGAACCTGGCGTTCATTGCCCAAACCTGGAAAGCTTCGTAGGAATAGAAGTTTAAGCAGCCCTTCGTTTAATAGACTGGTTAGGAAAATATGAAAATCGAGCTAAAAACCAATAGTCGGCTTGAAGTGGCACAGGCTAGCTTTTGCCTGGGTTCAGCCTTCGTTGTCTCTAACCTGTGACTCACCTTCGTGGCCATAGAAGCAAGGACTTTTCTCCGAACTGTTTCTCAGCGCTAGCTACCCACCACCTGTTCGTTGCGCCGTATAAAGCCAGTTTTTTCAGGATTTTTATTTACTTCGGATACATAAAACGTAAAACGACATTTTATTTGTATACTGTTATAAAGAGATATAGTAATAAAGGCCGAATTACTTGGCAATGCTAGCTGTTACTCGTATTGTGCTTAGGCGTTTTTCGAAATTTCCAAGACAAGATCTAAAAATTAGAAAAAAATTTACTTTCATGCACACTTCACCCCTATTTTTAACAAAAGTTCACCTAAAACTTATGTTCTTTCGAGGCTCGTTTTCTGCTCGTGAAGACTAGTAAGCTTCGATACTGAATTAATGATCGAAGTAAGGATTTCTCTGCTTGTTGCGTGCCACCTTGCTGTTTAGAAAAAGTTGCTGTAGGTAGAGAACTGATGCTCTGTGCGCAAAAATTAGTTTTTTCGTCTTGCAATGAAACCCAGCAACGACTTTTCTACAACGTATTATTCGCAATACATCATATATTTTTCATATAAATCCCGCTCCCATTAAAAGAATGCCTTAAAAGCTGAGTCACTTGAGAACCTTTATTATTATTACCTTTAGCGACATATAAATTGCTATAATTTATATAGGAATTTATATCCTTTTAGGCCGCACGAACTCGGTGCTTGAGCTCGGCAAGAAACATTTGTTTGCTTTTATTCTGAAAAAGGTAGCCCTGGGGGGTGGCCCCGTTGTGTCGAATAGGGCCAAATTAATTACTCATTAGCGCTGCGAACATCCATTACCTACTATTAGCACCATACCTAATGGTATGCCAAGCGTACAGTTCTGGACAATATTGTCATGTTGTGGCAGCACATGACAATCATAACGCAAGAACCGAGAGATACACAATTTAGAATATATTCGAGCTATACAGAAATTCATTAAATCACTCCGAGCGTCGCTTGTTACGTGGCAAGTATCGAAACCGGTGTCTATAAAGGGTCAGACAACACGTGGGTAGCACGTGGTCACATAAGCCAGCTAAGAGCTGTGGAGCGATTCTGGGTTGCGATAGTTTGCTTAGAAAAGAGAAATAGGAGAAGGCGATGCCAATTGCACACTCCGCTTTTTTAGAATAAATGTTAAATTGAATTAAATTTGACAATGCCAGCCATTGCTAGCAACGTTGCAGAAAACATACTATGTCAACGGGCAATGGTTTTTCAAACGGCTGCAACTTGTTTCGTTGCTATTACTAAAGAAATGTCAGCTTAAGACCCTAGATTAATTCGCCTTTGGTTTTCCTGTGGATTTCCCTTCAAGCGGTATGATTAGTGTAACAGGCAAAGATAGCCAGAACTGCGGCAGTGGTTACGTGACTTAAAAACCAAAGGACGTCATCTAGATCACAAGAACTCTATGTTGCAACTCAACACGTACATGACATAGGTGACATGAAAATAGTCTAGCGGTTCTAAATTGTAGCTGAGTAGGGGTGACGTCCTGGCTAAAAAATGAACCGGGCTAGAAATTAGAAGTAAATTTATAACGTATACACTTCCGTGGCTGTGGAGGACATAATTGACTTACTTGATAATTCGTGAACTATGGCCCAGTTATCGATTATCTATATATTTTTTTTTCTTTCGACTGAAAAGTGTCCATTAGAGATAATTATCTACTTTTCTCGTTCTAATAACAAATGCTCCTCGCGAGTGATTCTTATGTGTACATAGTGTAGGCTATTAGCGCAGTAGTCGAAGCTTTTTTAATTTAACTCTTGCGCTAAGTCAAGTATATTCGTCTATGCCGAAATGGGTTATATCCAGGGTGTTCTAGGGTCTACTGAATGATGGAAATGATCCTTTCGAATTTCGATACTTTCCACAAAATAAGTGATCGTGTTCAAGAACTTGTCTCAACAAAGTTATCGATGTCTGCCTATGCATAAAAAAATGCTTTACATAACTAGATTTCTACTAATTGTGTAAAGTTGGCAATTAAAATAAAACGTTTTATAAATGAACGTTTACCGCTATAAGATTAACATCATATTATATATGAAATTACTTTCCGCTGCATGATAGGACCATGTAACCTAGGTGTACAACACGTGCGCATGTTCCTTCACGCAGGTGTTTACAGGTAGTGCAGGAGCTATCATAGAGATCCTTGCGGAAGCGTAAAACGCCAAAGGTGCTGAGCTGATAAACTGTGAATCACCAAAACGTACACAGATATCTCATATGAGGCTCTATAGCTGATAGAGTTAACACTCTATTAGATTCTCTTCGTGGATAAATAATCCTGATACGAGAAGGCAAAATGATGCTCTCGAGCCCAGAACATTACAAAAGATATGGAAGGTTTTCCTAAAGTTTAACAAATCATGGTCACGGCACCATGTTAAAGTTCTGTCGTGTACGACGCACGTATACACAGATCTGCTACGAATCACCTTATGACTGTCTCCAAATACAGTCAGTCGGTTGTACCGGGCCTCGAGCCACTTAGCCAAAAAACTCGTAGGAAACCTATTAAAATGTGTTCTCCCCTTCAAAGAAAAATAAAGATAAAAAATTTAAGATGTGCGATGTGGTCTGGAAAGCACATTCTAGCCCAACCTAATAGGATTTTCACATTTACCATATATCCTGTACGCTGAAATTCGCTTTAAGCTTCACTCGCTGAATCCACGAAGGTGAGGATCAATTGCCCACGTTGTCTCAGTATAAAAAGGAAGATTCGATCATACGATTTGTGATCTTGAAGATATACGATTACTGAATTGTCATCTCAAGTTTTCACGATATATCAACATATTTCGTTTGAGTAAAGAAAAAGGTTTGCGTATTTTAAAGCTCTTTAAACCAAATTACTACACAACGATTATTTATTGTGCCAAAAAACAGAGTCAAGAAACCGCGATATATACATGGTAGGAACGCACGAAAGAAACGTGTAATTGACAAGGAATTAAAAAATATAGAATGTAGAAAATCACCACTGCGACTACGTAGGGGACAAAGCAACAAAATCGGAAAAACCCCACGGGCTAAAAAATAACTAATTCTGATACTTTTCTTGGCACGTCGATAGTCCACGATTAACACGTTGAATGACTACATTTTCACTGCTGTTTGTTTGTTAAATTGGCAAACTCAGTAGTTGTCTCTCGCGACCTTAACGCAGTATCACAAGTGGATAATACCTCTAAGGCATACATAAAGGAATGAGTTGTAAATCTTTTACATGGTATTTGAGCCCCGTAGCATTAAAAGTTCAGCGTAATCGCTCACCGCGGACACACATCTTCGGCGTGCTATGCCGTTCGTGTGGCTCTTGTCGAAACATCAATGACTAAAAACCTAGCTGCACCTGGACACTGAACTTATCTACAGTCTATTCGAGAGCTTATGCTATAAACTGCTTAGGTAATAGGTTTCATTGGGGATTGGTTGTTTGTCTGTTTTTCGATGCGTCTACCAGAACTGGTAATAAGTGCCATTCCTTTCTCTAGGAACTCCATCATCTAGTGGGCCGATATTTTAATCTTATGACAGATTAGTTTGGTTCTTTAGAGTTCGAAGCACTTACGTAATGCTTAACAGCGGCCTTAAAATCAGTGTGAGAACCGATAATACTTAACAACGACGCCCGTTAAATGAGGGCAGCGCGACATGATTACTTCTATGTCTGCAGAAGAAGCTACACAACTACTAGATATGTATGATTATTTAACACTGGCACTCGCTTTTTTCCTACCACGATTTAAGCTGATTTCTTAGCTTAATATCTACGGGAAAATAAACGAAGTCGACTTTAAACTCTGTTTTCTTTTTGGTATGAAACATGCGTCACGTAAAACTGAGGAACTCGATGGGTTTTATTGAATGAATCACGGGGTTTCACTAACCAGAAACGTTAATACGACGAAGAAAGTTCCAATAGAGACATTAGGCTTTGTTTATTTGTCGCAGTGCTTAGCGGTTCACCAGTTGCCCTGCAAAATCGTAAAGCTGCTATAAAGTGTAACATTTACACGCGTTAGAGCATAAAAACTTCCCCTAAGCACGACAAAAAAACGTCTTCTAAGAGCACTCAAGTAAGAACTACAAGAAAATTGTTTACAAATGTAGATATACAGTCATTGTCTTAATATTTTTAATAAGTATAAATGGTATTAAGATAGAAGCTATGATAGCTTGCAATGCAACAGTGATGAGAAAAAGCAAAATACGGGAAAAGGCTTATATGCAATTTTTTAAATTACACATTCATACTGGAAAGTAATTGTGAGCGACAAAAAAGCTGTTGGCAATCAAAAGACTGATACTCTAGTTTTAGCTCTATTTATTTATGCAAAAATACACGAGTATTTAACCAACCGTTAACCTACAAAGAAAGCAAAATGGTTCAGTCGTTCACTAGTAGTGAACTCTGATTATGGCGATCAGTCCGGTCAATACGTCAAGCTTAGATCCAAGTCGAACATATGGCGGTATAATAGTAAGCCATAAACAGCACAGAAAAGTAACTGGTACAACGTTGATGCTTCTTCCGTATATAGGAGACACTTACTTAAATATTAAACTTAAATCCCACCAAAGATGTACACACACTTAAATCTCCAGAAGTTTCATTCATTCGGTGCACTTCGTAATCGTCAATAATCAACTTCTACGCGCAATCCTTTCTAAAAATAAACGATCTTCATCTTTATCTGTGTTTTTTTTCCTTTAATCTCTATAGTCTCCTCATATTATGTGATGAAGCAATGAATATAAAGAATTAGTATAGCAGAATGCAAACACGTTAAATCTAATTCATTTCAAGCATTTTATAAGCAATCACTCAAATTTGTCGATACATTTAAACTTAGTTTAGCTAAATCAGGTTAAGTATCGGGGTTATAAATTTGCTTACGCGTTAATATTCCCTCAGAGTCCTAAGGACGTGTCTATTTCTGTATTATATATCAGGCTCAATGAAAGATTCAAGATCGCAGGCACCTTGACTAGATAATAACTAGACAGTGAGAAGTATTAGTAAACATTTGTCGTGTTCTTCATTATCTAAAAAGATTATTAATATGTATAAGCATTTGTAATATATCAACGGAGTAGTGATTGAATTGTATAGTTCTAAGGAAGAATGCCATATGTTTATTCATTTCTGTTTAAAGCTTTAAGAAGAAGTTTTTGACAATATTTCGATGTAATCTTTACTTATCGTTTTGACTTTTCCCGTTTTCGGAGTAAATCATGGAGGGTGAAAGGATTGCTTGATCGGAAGGGGTCTTTCTGACGCGATGGTTCGTTATCGGTTGACTTAATAAGTGTCGGCACTAAACTAGAAGAAACACGGCAAACTTTTTATAGAACTTCCTCCACCCGGTGGCTTCTTGTCAAAAGATGTTCGTCTCGGTTATATTTTGCAGCCATCTGAGCTGTAACGTTCTTATTTTGCATCCATTTCATCCCGTGCGGTCGCTCTGCTGCTTTGTCTTTCAGTTTTGCAATCCAGTACTCGCTATGGAACGGGCTTGATTGCCAGCTTAAAGATCGTTGTACAGCTCTTGCGCTTCGAGCAGAAAACAGCATCGACATAAGGATACCGCGTGAAGTTTGTACGGGCAATGCAATTCTCGTTCAAGTACCGTGAACACTACAACGATAAAACTAACAACTATAGTCTTCACGTTATTGGAATGACAAATAAGATCACACTCTAATGAAACCCGCGCGCGCACTTTCAAAAATGGTCCAGCCACTATCCTTTTGGTATCCTGCTCCATAGTAGGGATGCCTTTTGTTTCCTGTCGCACGTAAGTGCTTGCGCGCCGCTAGACGATCCAGACCATCTGCCACTTCATGGATTGCAACAGCTTTTCTTGATCTGGTCATCCTTCTTCTTCGGAGTCTCGCTATGCACACGTTTATTTTCCTCAAGTCTCCGTCTCTAAATTGTAGCTTTCACTCACTCTAGTTGGCTATCCATGCCTTGCAGACAGTTGGTTTGCCGTGCGTTATGTGGCTGTATTGGTTTGCCACATCGAGCAGGAATCATCTTGCGCGTGTGCAAATTCTGCTCTATTGTTGGTCTGTCTTTCCAATTCTCCACTTGCTGTCGTAAGTGCAGGCATTTGCTCATCCGACAATCTCGTTTCCGCCATACGTCCCTATTCTCGCACTTGTCTCATCATCATGATATATCTACTGCACTATGGTAGTTCGCCGTTCTTCGCTTGTCTAAGCAGAACTCACTGCTTGCGACGTTTTCGATTTTTGGGGTGCAGTCTGCATAACTTTGCCGCTGTTTTAGCTCTGGGTTGTAGCCACCGATGGGTCTTGAGGTACAGCCCTCGCTTCAAATCAACTATTCTCGTTCTATTGGATGGCACACTTGCCCAGATCTTCGGTGACACAGCGACGTATTTGTCTAGCGCATGTTTATACATCGGCCGGTGATGTGAATCAAGATGCCAGTTTGTCCTGTGCTTCCGTATGCATAATCACATATAAAGACACGCAGTGCCAAGTCACTCAAACTAAGCAATTGGTACCACTATCCGCATCACACTTTATAAATGCGTTATGAAATCTGCCAGAAGTATACCATGCAGTATCCTATTTCCAAGCTTGTCCCTTTCCTCGCGAAACATTGGGAGAATCAGGAGATAAAGGGTCGAGAAAACGATTGGAGTTTGATAGCGTAACGCAGCAACTTGGAGATGACTACTTGTCGGCTGCGTTCTCCTCTTTATTCCATTACCGGCACTGTATAGTACGGTGCAAAAGTCCTCTGCTCTGTCACCACTGATCCCTAATCTTGACTCCCCTTGCTCTTGCTGGCCACTGCTGCGTTTCTATGCGTTTTGAAGCTGTCATGTGGGCGGAGAAAAAATCGAAAGCGAAAAAAATGTAATGCGCGCTGCTTCTAGAGGTTCTTTCAGGGGCATTAACCGCAGTAGCTGCAGGGCGTCGATGCGTTACCAGGAGGGCAATACAGAAAAGTGTTCTCAAACAATAAGGATAGTGGCACTGCTTTTCAGACTTCAGCCGGGCACCATCGTGCTCCTCAAACTACCGCGATACTAATACACATACCAATTGTTTAGACTTTGTAGGTCGTCAAAGAAGCTACCGGAAGATTCGATGAGAAAGTCTAGGCAAGTTGGGCTTGCTTTCTCAGCCACAGCTAGCCCGCTCGACTCCGGCAGGCGGAGGGACTTCTTCGATTCAATGGAAAGAACAATGTACAAGTGGGCGACAAACGATGCTTGCCCACTGGTGGCCTTGTTCTTCTATAGCTTCAAACAAGGACCAGTGTCGCTTCCCCAGGACATGGGCCAGCATCCACGGCATAGGCCGAAGACTGTTAGAGCTTTGGGCTCCACCACCGCTGCTACGGCCATTCGCTTGTATTGGAACTTCGAGTTGGGCTAAAGATGGCCTAAAGGCGGAACCACCGGGGAAACGAGAAGGGACTGTCTACACTAGCCATCATGTGTTCCAGCGATTGCCGATGCCACAAGGCAGCGAGATGTCGTTGTAGCTGCTCACTACAGCCATATCCTCATTCATCGACCGGCAGGCGGGCAAAGTCTGCCGCTGTAGCCGTTATTATTTACCATCGCTACTAATCAGCCAGCGAGTTTTATCAGGCGAGATTTGGACATTTATTTTCATCTACAAGCTATTACCAATGCCACTTGTCTCAAAAAAGTCACTATACTGTGAACAGTGAAGCAACATTGAAATTCAATTATTCACAGAAATTAACCGGTCATATTTTCAAACTCGTTTTGTGAGCAATACGCATTGTACATTTTTAATAGGTATGTAATAATGTAACGTTGTATAAGCATTCCTTTTTATAATCCACATGACGCGCCTGTGCATCAGACACATCGGTTTCTACATTAAATAATTAATCAGAGGTACTCCAAAAGGAACTTATGCGTTCGCTCGCAACCAATTATGTCTCTACAATGCCTTACACGAACAGGACTTCACCAGATTTTATGGATCGGCGGTATTCTTTGAAACGTAATTTTAGCTTAGTCTTTACAACGGACATATTATTTGGACGCACTGTTCTGTCTAGTCCTTCCTATCACTACACCTGTCACGCTAAGATTTTAGCGCAGGCGTTACCGCTGAGACGTTTCAGCCTTGTAGAAAAAAGATTTTCCTGTCACTGCGATGTATTCATTTGGCAAGACGTTTCAAAACGGCAATGAATCGCAGACGTTCTGGTTTACGTAAGCTATCGAATCACTCTGAGCTATCAGACTCACTTCCGCGTAGCACATTTACGCTAGGGAAAGAAATACGAATGGAAAGGATTCTAATTAGCCTGTCAATCAAACGGCCTTCGCTGAAATGTACAAAGCAATTATTCTATTTAAATTTCAAGCAAGCTAACGACTGTCGTGTTATTGACAACGGTTTGCTGTCCTGACTACGTCATCCTGGCAGTTTTTCCGTACTTGTGCTCCAGGCTTCAGTATTCGCACAAAGGACCTACTCGGGCCACAAAGCGCCTTATCAGGACTAAAATCTATGCTATATTAATTTCAAGCTCACGTAAAGTATAGTAAATTTCTGTTCTATTTAGCTACCCCATTTTGAATGCACATTTTGTAACAATTGACTCGACTTATATATATATATATATATATGAAAAAAAAATTCATTTCTATATGATCTCATATTGATTTTCTGAAACAAAAACAATGCTGCAAGATACCTATATATATATATATATATATATATATATATTTTTGTCTTCTGGCTGAAATCGTTTGGCGAAATGCCGGTTCAACTCCAACCTAAATTTACGCTAATACTCATACAACCGTGTACTTAATAGCTACTTAAACTTATTGGAAGTTCATCGTCTAAGTTAGATAGATTCGATCATTTCGAATAAGTGAAGCTACCCGAATTTCTTTAGTGGATGGGCCTTATCACATTTCTACCCGTTATAACTTTTGTCGTTCTTGACCTTGATGATCTTTTCTGCAATACGGTTACTAGAACATTGGATTATAAGGTCTTAAGTTAAATCATCTCTCCTCTACATTCGTCGAAGAGGGATAATTTTTACAAGAATAATGTACCAATTGGCACCATCAATACATTTAAGTGCTCTTTTAATGTTTTCCATAAATTCTGCATGTGCAGCTATTATTTGCTTTTTAGTCGTATTCATATTAACGGACATTATTTTACATCCTCCTCTAAAATCAGTCGCAGTCAAGTTAGAATACTCAGAAATGTTGCTTTACTTCAGTGGTGCAGTATTAAGGTACGCACCGAAAGGTGCGTACCTTAATACTGCACTACTTCGGTGTACCTTAAACTACCTGGGTGTAAAAATGTTTGTAACGTATAGACCTTACTTGGTGATCCAGAAACAAACAAATTGCAATGAAATATATTAGAAGCAAAATAAGCTCCGTCCTCCTAGGTTCTCACCAAAGATATGTAATTTAGGATTTGCGAGAACAAGTAGGTTGAAAATCTGTTTTCAGAATCAAAAAAGCTTTTACCTTAACAGACGTTTTAGTTTTTCCTATTGTCTGACCTTTCTCTTCCACCATTGTCAGACTATCTTTTAGAGTTTATATTTTATAGTTAACAAATTAAATACGATCAACCACACCTTCATTAGTAGCGAAATAAGCATAGTTTCAGATGCTTTTTTACGAGCCTTTTTGTTTAAACGCATTGGACGTTGACACACAAAAAAAGGCGACGTCTTCTTAGCTAGGCCTCTCCAATGAATTTTACCAATAGTCTAGAATATGTATCTTCCACTATAACTTTCCTTCACTTTAGCATATATTTTGTTCCGTTAATAAATTTTTTAATATGCAACCTTTGCTTATTTCGTGTCCTTTTTGGAAGTTCTAGACTATGCTGCTGATGTTAGAGATTCTAAACGGCGAGCTATGACAGATTACATTGTTTCAGACGTGCAAAGATACCATCACATCGTTTGACCGACTGAACTCTGATGGTCCGCCGGCATTTAATCTACCATAGCAAAAGAATTGCTACCTTCGCATCAAGGCTTTTAAGGAACCGCTTGGTTTTCTCTGTGTTCTTGAGGAGATCATTGGAATCTAACGCCACCTTCGTGCACACTCTGTGTCTTCCCAATGCAGGCTGAGTCAAGGTTCCTACCATGAGCTAATAGACGCGGTGAGACTACCGGCCGAGGAAATGAATCCATACGTGAAACTCCACACATACTGCGAATCCGTCCTTTCGTAATTCGTACGAATACCATTGGGCACCTAAATGCTTGCATGCAACGGACAGCATTTGAACGCAGTCGTGCGTTGTTACAGTTTTGTGTCGCTTCTCTCTTATTTTCCCGCTCGGGGGTCCTTTTACCGCTGTTTTCGGAACATTGGCGTAAACGCGTTCTCGGTCGTCTCGTAACAAGGCGTAAATCCAAAATCTCTCTCTGTAGGGAGGACAGCCACAATAGCGATTCCGTTTACTGTTCGAGCATTCGTGGAGCAGCATCAAAAAGCGAGGAAGGGATCGCGCAAGCTAGCACGCGAGAAGCAGCCAGAAGCGCGACGAGATGAAAGCTACGTGAAGGTCGACGGTAGCAAAAGCAGTACGCGGGAAACAGCCAAATGAGCAGCGAATAACCATTACTTTGACTGCGACCTCAGCAGGTTCGTTAATGACGACTCCTTCGTTGATGCCGTCCGAAATGAGGAGTCGGTAACGAAAGAAAGAGGATCTACTTGGAAGCGGCGGGGGGCAGGCTGCAGACCAGGCGAGACACAGTCAAGAGCAGCGCCGTCGACAACGAGAAAATAGAGGCAAGGAAGGAAAAAGGGAGCGAGGAAGAACGTTTAAATACAACGCGATTTCCAAGGAGCAAATGCAATCGCCACTCCGACATTGCCCCAACCATCGGGCCTTTCACACCTTCATGTCCCCGACCGTGCTGCGGCGTTGTCGTCGCCAGCGGCGGCGAGTGGCAACGACAGCACCAGCGCCAACGTCGTCATCGAAACGACCGACGCCATCTCTTCCAAGCCGCCTTTTCGGCGTTTTCACAACATGCCCTCTAATTACCTAGTTTCTCGAGAGCTTTTCGAATCGCGCCAATAACGATACAAACGTCGTTACAGAAAGAGCGGCTAAGCAGAACGCTAGCACCCGGGACAAATGCGAAACGACGTACAGACGACCCGTAGCCGTTGCATGCTCCATTTACCTGCAGCTGCTGGTAGTTCACTCATCGCAATAATTGTTCATAACCTACAGGCTTGCGCGGGTATACTAATACTTTTCTTGCCTAGGTACCTCTACGCTCGTCCCTATGGCTTTTCGTCGCCATTTCGATTACGATACTGCCGTTAAGCATTGCTTCAGACGGATGGTCTTCAGCACGGAACGAAATATGTGTCTGCGCATAGTGTTAAACCTACATCATCCCATGTGTCCGTTAAATCATCGATAAACGCATTGCCGCTGAGTCATCGTAAAAATGAATTATGGAGCTACCTCAACTTAACAGGTCACGTTCGCCTTAGATGTTCACCGCTGTATTTAAACTGCGAAGAATAATTACAATCAAGCATTTGCTTTGACTGTCTACTATAATGTAATTTTTATATAACACTATTAACCAATATACCTATTTATAATTTACTTTACCTATTTAAGCCTCAATCTCTTTTTCCTAGCATCTCTTCTAATTTCAGGTGCTCATGTCGCTGAGAAGAACTTCTGCGCTAGCGGGATTCCGGCAAGAAACCCGCTAACGTCATCTCACATTTATCCGATTGTGCCAACAAGCATGGACAAGAACCAGTCTGGAAAAGGCCGGCCAGGCGATAATTTGCCGCCTCTTGTCGTCCTTCCCAGTTTTCTTATCCAACGTGACTTGAACCAAATGGAGTACCACACTCAATAGCTGCAGCTTATCTTATTGTGGAAACATCTTTTTTCGCACATTTTTCTGGTGCTGCGTGTGGTGTCAACATAGAGTAAAACGAGCGCCGCTTTTTTTCTAGCTTAGCAAAGGTTCGGTCTTTCTTCACGTTTTTTCTTCTGCCGATGGTATTTCGTACCTCTTGAGCTTTCCAAATGGGCTGGAATTTCGGTAGATATTGTCACACGAACGGTACAGCTGGGCTGCGTGCGAGTGGCTACCAACGGCTATTAACGGATATGCTAACTTCTGGACGCCGCCTTGGTCGACCTCATGCGTGTTCGTGGTTCCGTTTATTTACACAGTCGTATCACTAATATGCTGAGCTCTTAGGGTCAGTAGCCAAAAGTTTACGCCTTCATAAACAGATAGGCACGTAGCAATGTTGCGAGAAAAATGGCACCATAAGTCGGCCTACCAGTCGTAACAGGTTACCCTTAGCGGCTATTGGACAATTTGTGGCATAGTTCCCTGTCGTAGGACTGCATTGGATTCAGTCGCTTTGTTACTTAATACTTTTGAGTTAGCAAGAAAATCAAAAACCAGAACTAAACGAATTAAGATCTACTTTTTGTCGACATTTTATTAATAGACAATAATGAATACAACAGTATCGTGTGAGTCCGAAAACGAGGCCCGAACTAGCAACTTTAGAATAAGGTCTTCCGATAATAGCAAACTTTACGACGCGTCATCATAAAATGTTATATAAATTGCATTCAGCTCCGGCGTTATCTTATCCTAGGGTAACAACTTGAAAACTTGTTTCATGGCAACACTTCCCTTTCACTGCCTTGTACAAAGAGCTTAGCAGAATCATTTATTGGCGCCCATTTTTTCTAGGTTAGCTTCTTCATGCTCGAGTAAACCGCGTCGAGAGTAACACGTTCATTCAGTAGTCCGTAGTCGGCACGCGCTGCTACGCTATATAAACGTATAACAAGTATTAGCATTTAAGAAATGAGTAATGTGACCGGAGCACCGGAGTCATTTGACTTTAATAAAGTCTTCTGTCGTAACCGACAAACCTCTCATTCAATGTTCAGATTATAATAGATGCATTTTAAAATAGAAAATCGAAGAAAAGCCAATCCGCAAGCCGCCGGACGAGAGAAATAAAAAAAAGTCTTATCTTACGAAGAGCAGTCTTATTAGCACAACAACCCGACCAGTTTATGGTAACAGATCACCTTACTGGACGCAAAAAAAAAGGACCTAAGTGTCAATATCTGTGTAGTTCGGCATATGTCTAAAAAAGTCTAATTTTTTTCTTTTGATCCTGCATGATGAAAGCGTGTAAAACACTGTTGTAGATTAGACCCTGTGTGCATGGCGAAATAAACAGCTGTACATGCGAAGACGTTAACGAAACCCCCTTCTGCTATTTAACCTCGAACAATCTAATCACTGCATTGCCGTTCCCCGATAGAACTTTGGCTATGCATTGATCAGGCTAAAAATGCAATATTTTTAATAGTATAAGTGGATAATTATTTCATTTTCGCTCGGCCGAATTGTTCATCAGACGTTTACGTGGTTTACTGATTGCAGTCTACGTGAAAAAAATCGTGTAAAACACGATTTCTTCAAGAATGAAGAATTTCAATTTTGCAATCATCACTAAAATCAGGCTTCGAACGCGGTGCCTGGAACGAACGCTGTGACTGATCCCAGAATAGGTTTATATTGGATCCGCTAGAATTTTTAGCTAAAATTCCGCTAAAATTTTGTACCGTCAAGTCAACTACTGTTCACGTTTATTTACAACTGATTAGGCACTAGTTCAATAAAAGAGCTCTAAAAGCTATTACGAATAGTCGACATTTTGGCGCGATTATGAAAGCGTCAATAAATCGTTATCAAATTCAATTGATAACAGTAATTGAATCATATAAACAAAATTCTAGGTTCAACGGAGGATCTTTTCAGACTCAGCCCGTTGTAGCCGTTCGAATTTTTTAGGTGTCGCGTAGTGAAAACGATGTTAACCTGAAACATTGCGGGTTTTAATGAGACTGTAAATGAGACACGTTCATTGTTCTTTAGTTGGCTTACCACACGGGCTTACCACATAATGGCTAAACGGGTGTAGCGTAGCATCGAAACGTGGGAAATACTGTTTAGAATAGTTTCAAACTAATTCTCTTCTAATTTCTAAATTCTTCTAAATTCTAATTCTCTTTGCCTATTTATCCATATGTGGAGGCCTCCCCTCGTCCAGCTTGTACCTCATAATGAAGTTCATAAGAAGAAATGTAACAAGTCGATCATTCTTACATGCGAGCAGCGCCGCAACATGCAGCCCTGAACTACTATACTTTCACACACACACACATATATATACACATATATATATATATATATAGGCGCTTCGTTTGGGAAAATCACGTCAACATCATATATGGCATCATCATATGAATCTCAATCTGAAATGAAGCAGAGTGACGCGTACATTTTTTCAACCGAGCGGATCTTCCATGATCATTTCTCAACTTCAGTAAAGGAATCTAGGTCTGGGCGTAAGTATACTTCGTTTCTAGTCGCTTGAAGCAGTGTGTACAGATGTAAGTACTCGACGCAAAGTTGAAAACATCTGACCACGGATATCCACTGGTTATCCGTGGATGTATAACACTGACACCCAACAAAGTAGCTTTTGACAGTTCTGATCAATTTTTATTGTCAATACCTTAGCAGACTGTCTAAAAATATGCAGTACTGCTTTACGTGATCCATAGTCGGCAGCCTTTTTAACGAAGACGAACTCTCGTCTAGTTCATTAGCCAAACAAAGTGAAAGCTCGTAAGTTTAAGATATCAAATTATCTAACTTCGAAACTATCTGATTATAGGTGAATTTTAGAAATCGCATCACCAAGCGCGCTCTACGACGTATCGCCTAAGAGACAAAAGAATGCTGTCAAAATAGCTGGCCGCATCGTTGACCATGAAAATTCATTTGAACATTTCGAGGCCACCGATCAGACTAAATAAATTAGAATTTTTTTGTTATTTGTCTTACGTTGTCGTAAATTAATATCGCTCCAATGGAAGCCGCTTAAACGTACTGGACTATTTTCCCATAAGGACGATGTCTATGTTCGGGATACGCTCACCACTAACCCGTAGTTCGATTGCAATGGGGACAAAAGTACAAGCATCTATTTCCTCCAACTTACCAGTCTATGTATGCAAATGATTGAATTAGATCTCGTCCGTACATGTGGCAGTAGTTTACGAAGAGACACGAATAACTTGAGTTAATTTTTCTGGCGCCGTCAGTCTATCAATATCAAGCACAGGCTACCCAAAAGGCATAAATCTTTATGGATCGTTGTTTAATGGGTCCGATAGATTTTATAGTGCTGACCTTGCGTATCCCAACAGAGAGAGAGAGAGAGAGAGAGAGAGAGAGAGAGAGACTTTAACGTATCATTCTCGAGAAAGCGATGTTGTTCAGGATTTTCTCAAAACTGCTTGAATCTGCAATAGTGGTTCCTTTCAATGCCGCATTGTCTCAGATACGATGCCAACAACGTTGATAAGGTCGCAAGGTGCACCGTGACAGTTTTAGAGTACATTTTATCCGTTCAAGCAAGTACATCATATATTAACATCAAACCCATAAGCTCAAAGCTTGACCAAGGAAATGACACAAGGCATAAACGAGGGGCTTCATGTATCAAACTGTAAGATCTGCTTAGGATACGTCTATGAACTATCCGCTTTTTTGTATTAAAAATGCAATTTGTCTATCAAATGCCCGGATCTAAGCGCGTAACGAGTTGCCTTCTGATGATCCTGCTTAAGCTACATTTGGATGCAATTAGCTTTCTATGCTTATGTAATCAGTCAGAACATACAAGGCTTCATTCAACATATAGATATATTTCCTGTTTTTTCAGATATCTCAAATCGATTTAGGTAATCAATATTGTATACGATTTTAGTCGACTTTAATTGGAGATTATTTTCGAGAGGTATATGGGGTATTGCAATAGTATATTATACATATTACGTTTGTTTTTCTCACTAGTGCTGATTGAAACATTCGCCATTTTGATGCCTTTCGATCATTACAGGCTTATTAGATTTAAACCTAGCTAACTAGAAGAGAGAAATTCATTGAAGCATCGCGTACTTTTCCGCGCTCTTTTTGGGCAATAAAAATGATCATAAGCCGAACTATTTATTTCTACTGTCTCTGCTAATCTTCCTACCATATCTGATCAATTATAATATGTGCCCGTGTTAACAGCACAGCTGATATATACAATACGTGGAATACTAGTCATTGCTCTACTGCATATATGTTCTCTGCTTGATAAACTAAACAAAAACGCATTACACCGATTTGATGGTTGGTGCTTCGTTTCTCCGCCCACAGATTACATGCAAGTTAGCGGATGTTGGTGCCGTAGAGAAAGCCTCGGCATCCTATACAAATGGCCAGAATTACATCAGCCTGCAGCAGGAAAGCTGCTTTTCTTCAGTGTTTAGCACCGCAATCTTTGAAAGGAAACACATTGCACATATCGCGTCTGACGTGTTTTTATAATATTACAGTCACACCTTACACGCATCGCCTTGCCACAACGCCGGGCAGCCATACAATAAATCCAAAATGGTGCATAAATGAACATTGTGTAATATTTTGGCCGAGGAAGGAAGCAACGTTTTCCGTTGACACGTTTCTGTCAAGTGATCGTTACTGGTAATACGCTAAGACTCTCATAATTCCGCCTGGTTTTTGTGCCTATTTTACCGTTGCCAGTGGGGTCAACCGCATCAAATTGATCTCCCTCGAGAGCTGCACGGGCCATAACAACGTCCTTCCATGGGAACTATCGAGACCCAGAAAGCAACCAAATTAACTATTTTCGAATTACGCTAAAAATGACCCCAGATGCACAACGTGCCACGCAAGCGTGCGAAGTTACTATTCTTACAAGTGTTACACTGCGTTTTATGAAGATTGTCTCATAGTAAACCCCTTTGTAGAAGTTACCGAAGTACATGTTTTGTTATGACCTATTTGCGTAGTGCAGCCTGAGCTTGCTTGCCCGAAGGACAACAATAATCCTGAAACTGAAAATTGCGATGGTGGTCATCATTGATCGGTAAGATTTAATGGCTTTAAAGCTTTACCATAAAATCGGTCGGCACTGGCCCGGTTGCGAGCTGCTTGGCGGAAATGGTATGGAGACCTATTAAATGATTACGTCGTAGTCCGACCAAATTTCAAAAAGCATGCTAAAGGGCTGATGAGGGGACCCTGCCTTCCGCTAATTTGCTAACTTAACAACAAGTCATTCAGGAGTTCTAATGAATCTTTATTTCACACCGCTATACTCATAATGACAGAAAGTTTAATCTTTACAATGGGATTGATTTTGCACTATACATGAACTAGATAGGCTTCTTGTTAACATCTGGTATTCATTCGTATTTCAAAAAAAAAACACATTCCGGCAGCTATTTTTGGAAATTGCTTTATTGTAGGGTACTTTTTCGACCGCTGGCACTTTTAAAGGAAAGATTACAAAGATCCAGTGACTACGAATGCCTAGAAAGCAAAGCATACTTTTATCCGTAGCTGCTTCCATCTGTACTCGGTTGCCTCTTGCAAATAATAGATCAGCTTGGCGCTAGACCTTTCTGTGGGAAAGTGACTTGAAAGTGAAAACCCCCCACAGATTGCAATGTAGACCATGCCGTAAAGGCTTTTGTTGGTATACGAAGCTTTCGATTAAGTTAATAATCTAACTTTAGAAGAGTTATATTATTAGCTAGATATCTCCGTTGCCCTGCTGCCTAAGTGTTTTTACTTTAGATGGGAAAAATCAGTCAAAAGACTTCTTACCGAATGCTCCAATCTATAAAGCCTTTTAAACCTGAGAAGTTACATAGGGATGTCTCAGTACATTATGTCATTGTCCACCCCCTGCAAATCCAGCTTCTATATTTGTATAGAAACGAATGCTAACATCAACTGAACATGTATTATACCAAATGGCGTGGGCAATTGTATAGGGCGGTTAAAAGGTAGGCGCGTATGAGAATAGTGGAAACTGGTCGATAATCAATCGGCCGAGTCACTTTGATCAAGTCACTGACACACCCTATGCGGAAATATTGTTGAACAACGTTATTTGAAAGGGGTATCACAGTAGTTTGATATGATTCTTTATTGTATATTATTTTATAGTAGTATGAGAGATTTTCTGACTGTTTAGTACATATGTTCCGTGACAAATGTCTGAAGGATAATTTTCTTTTTACGCTCTGTCCAGCTCTGGTAGCTTTCTTATGCAATGGAAAACATCCGGAATCACGATCTTAAAACGATATGGCAAGAGCGACGTACGTATAATATGTGCCGCCTCCAAGCATATTACTAAATATAAGGATATCACTTTACTACATCATACCTATATTAGAAGAACCGCCCTCCACTCCTCCCGGCTTCATGCACGGCGGCATGTGGCACATATTTAGACAGATTTAATAGTTGTAAGACCGAAGCTACTATCGGGCGGACACTAGTGAGTCATTCATTGGTTTAAAAGATTTCAAATTTCGGTTAGCTCTAGTTATATAATAGCAAGGAAATTATTTAAGAGATGTAAGGCTATATAGTCGTCAATTCTTATATTTCGAAAACAGTATTATGGATCGGAAATCTGAGGAAAACTAGGTTAGTCTGAAGACCTTCAATCCTATTATCGATTACAGTATGCGAAATCTTTTACCTCAGATACGGAAGATGGTTGATGCTGAATATAGGATAAGTGAATATCTAATTTTTCATTTATAAGCAGGCCTCTGCGGTGGTTTCCAAGCAGAAAAACTGCAAGTTATAGACCAGTATGTTGGTATAAGTGAAGGACTCTTGTTTTAGCGTCGAAATCTACACATGACTTCTGCTCTATGGCCGCCTAAACGCCGCTGCTTTTTAGTGTTTTAAGTTCTATTTGTAAAATATTTAAGCAAGTTCTTTTTTTTGTGCAATATGTGAATCATAGTCAATGAGATGCACATTGTGTGTTTTAATAAAGCAACATGTTTGTAAAATTAACAGTCGCTAGCACTTTTTTAGTATATGAAGATAATAAACGTATCTTCTTTCTAAATCTCTACGTTCGTCTCGTGGTTATTATTATACGTCACTATTTTCTGTTTTATGTCAACAAAAAGGGCATTTGATTTTTTTTCATTTTACTTTACAGTTTTTTAAAGTTCTTAAAAAAAACGTTACGGCATAATAATAAACGCCCAAGTTCGGAATATTGCGGTCACCTCTAAAATGCTTTCATCTCTACTAAATAATTAAGTCGAGTACCGATTTTAGACTAACGGAATCATTGGATTAGTTTTCGTTGGCTACCAAAACGCCTACAAAGAGCAGCTGGTTGGTTGGCCGGCCAACACATTCACTAAGTATCTGACAACAGGTGATCTTTACCATTGTAGTTTATACTTGTAAATCAGCTAAGACTTTTCAGATATATCGTCCTGATATTTTTTATTATATATTTTCCAGCTATCTTCTTCTGTACAGAATCAAGGACTGACGCTATAAGTGTAGCTGGGGTGGGTCTTGCAAGACTTACCTGAGGTTTCTCCAATGGACCCTTGAGACGACACGAAATGTTTGTAAACGTTAAGATTTGAATTAACATGGTGGAATATTATCAACTTGAAGTTTGAGGTACTCTTGCAGAATCCAACGTATGGGTATATTGTGATGAATGATTAATAATATGTGCTGGTAAATATCAACAGAAGAAGCGCATACTTTTTAGATTTGATTGTCTCTCTAGAAATAGCTATTGTATCATAGTGAGCCATACTACTTATCGGTATCCGACATCCAGCGTAAAGAAACTGTGCTAAAAGTTAGCGACTCAAAAAATTGTAACGCACAAACTTCAATATATTTATTCAAACAGCTACAAATAACATAATATATAAATAATGTCACAAAAGACTAAGCGTACTCTGGTGCGCTTATAGTTTCCTATTGTATGAATGCGTATGGATTAGGAGATGTAAGTGCAAAGTTAGTTTCAACTAACAAAATTGATGACACTCACACAACAAGGTACAAAAATTTCGCTAAATGTACTTTATTGACATTTTTATGTTTAATTTTTTACGCCATGTAGTTATACAGAGCAATGGAATCCATTGTCGATGCTCACTTACGGGGTGGAAGAACGAAATAACTGTATCTTCATTCAATACTTCGTTTGACTAGATGTGTCCAGTGTTTATTTGCTGTTAATAACGGCAAACAACGAATGCACGGCGGATCGATCAGATCTGTCTATGAATGATAAGATAATTTATAGACACGGGTCTCTAAAATCTGTTTTGTCGTCTACTGTGTTGAATAATTTGTTCTGCGTAGGTCATTTGAATTTTCAGATAGAGGAGTCTAAGAGAGTGAAGCATTTTTAATCTTCGCGCGCACTAAAAATAGGCAGGGGAGCGCGTGTACTTGCTTACTACTATATGTTGCGTGATATATACAGTATGTTGTGTGATATATACAGTATATAGTATATAGTCAGCATGGTGACAAGTGTGTCAGAAGCTCAGTAAAACATATAAAACAACGTGAAGTTGAATAACTTAGGCCAAAAGCGTCATCAGAGAGAAAAAGTTCTGTCAAATTAGCACACAAAAGTAATACGCAAAAATCACTGCCGTCACTGTAGTGTAGCTTAGATATACCTAGTGATTCCTTTTGGCCTTTTCTAGCCCTATGGCTTAAAGTCTAGGAGTTGCATTCAAGATATTCAAATCTCACAATTGTGCAGCCAAATGAAAGAAGTTAAAAATCCGAGATTATGACAACGAGCACGTTTATCAAAACTGGTAAGCTATTATTAACCGTTTAGAAGTTTTCGACTGCCAATGCCTTTGTGAGTTTAAGGGCGAGACTAGAAAAATGCAAGCTTAGTCCTTGCGGATCCGGAATAGTGAGGAACTTCCGCTTTCTGGCGAAGTGTGTCACCCATTAAAAATCTCTTTGCTCTACACCCTTTCGGAAACTAGAACTACAAAAGAGTATTACGCATCACTGGGAGATCCTTCCGCTTCTATCCGCTGCATGCAACAAATATAATCTGTCAAAAAATTATATTCATTCTCGTTCTTCAACTTCGTTGTAGTTCGCTACCGAAAAAGATGAAGCCATTCTTCTATTACTGAATTTAACAGTTTGATTCATACTGGCGAAATGACGGAATTACTAATGGCGATGCCGAACGTAAAACTCAAAACTTAAGAAGGTGATCGTTCTCTAAGACAAGGTGAGTAGTAAAAGTTATCATGCTCATGCAGTTAATTTCCGCACGCTCAACACAGGTTCTCCTGAGCAGGCCAATGCTAAATGTAGTATTAGAGATGAAAAATCCGTCGCATTAATGCGGACAGATCTTTGTTCCGGTTGACTCTTTGTGCTAGACATCCAAGCCGGAGTACGTAAATTCTGGCAAAGTAAGAAGCTACAATCTTAAGATGGCGCCTTCTAGAAAATGCGAAGCTATTCAAAGTTTCACAGGCAAATATTACGCTGTCTGGCGCAACTTCAACACTATAAGATAGAACAAATGCACGATAGAGTCACTCTGCTCTATTAATTTTATATCGAAACGAGTAAATTAGGAGCTTTCCAACAATAATGTGCTCGCAATCTGCATGTCATACCCGACATTGTTATCAATAAGTAGTTCAAGAGTATGCTACGCCATTCATCGCGTTTTTTTAAAACAACCGCAACAATTGCACGGACCTATATCTGGAGGATATAAGGTCTGAAGGCATCGGTTTTGCCGTACTCGACACGGCTCTCTCTACAGTGTTTTGGGTTGTTAAGCCACGTATCTATCCCTCGATCGAAGCCCTTCAAGAACCGAAGATATCTAAAAACATTAATCATTTCGCTTCCAGTCAGTGTCTTGTATTAACAAATGCCCCTGATACCCATCACAAGAGCAATTATCAGCTTACGCCTGAATCTGTTAGGCACTGCCACAAGATGGTGTCTCCCCTGTCATCTTGTGAGATTTATCCCTGGCTATCAAAACAATCCATGGTGACGGGGTTTGAGAGAAAGAAATTCAATTGCTGAGCGTTCGTTTTCAACAGTAAGGAATATTGCTGCTTATTTTAGAAGTTTCCTAAGTGTTCCGACCTGCTAAGTAGCTCTGGGCGAGTTAAGTATATTTAATCGGTTATTGGTTATCAAAATACTTAAAAATTACGTGAACCAGTAAGATCATAGGATCGGATTAGGCCTACAAGATCATCGTTTAAGCCTAACGATGTCGTTAAAGTTTCGTCGTTTAAGTCTAACTGCGTGATAAGTTGTACTTCCAGGTCTCGGGTCATAATCTCATTTTAATAACCATTCATTAATACTAAAGACTGCACTACTGGGAGTTGTGTTCCACTCTAATAAATTCAGCGTCCAGTTTCTTTAGCTACTTGCCGAAGGTTACAATTGGAAACGGATTCACTAAGTGAGCAATACTCTTTTCGGTGCCAGCGTATTCAAACTGTTTGACGTTCGGTGAATACTGGTAGTGCCGATATATCAAAAACAAAGGCCTCATACAAATAAATGCAATGAAATGATTTTGTGAAATTACACAGCCTACCCTAGTTCTGAGTCACTTCCTTTACATATTTGCAGATAAAATGGCTAAACAATAAGGCCCTATTAAGCAGGATCCAGGACACTAACAGCTTATGGAAAGAAGTTAGTTTTTTTGATGTTGTGTTAGATCGGCCTGGAGGTGATTCTAGTTAGACTTTTATGGATAAATGGAAGTGAAGATCGTCGATCTTAAGGGTAAATGTGGATAATATCTATAGCCTTTGATAGGTGCAGTTGCTGATACTCGTTGGAGGTGAGATACACACCGCCTATTTTATAGAATCCATTGAAGTGAGAACAGCTGCTATACAACAGTACCTGTCGCAGGCTGCCAGCTTTACTGAATGGACACGGACGTTCTTTCCACGCCTTCTGAGTCGTCTAACTGACACATGAGGTTTTCCATTCATCTGCTAACTAGTCCAGTTTGCTTCACACGCAGCATGCTGATATGACTCACGGACTTCGTTCTATAGTTAAGTAGCTGCGACCATGTAAAGAGCTCAGCCATCGTATACATTCACATCGCGAGAAGTGGGAACACATTTAATCGGCTTGCCGCAAATACAATGTATTATACGAGTACGACAAGAATGACGAAACAGACCGCGAAAAAATATCAACTGCTAGACAGATTTCAGGGTATAGTTGTTTCATTCTAACAGTTCACTTGCAAGAACCACTGCGGCTAGTGCTTGAAAGTTCTCCCAGACATGCTATTAAGTTGGGCTTTACAAAGTCAGGCAACTGGGTTTGCTGACTGGAGAATGGAATACCCGTCGTTTTCCAAGTAAAAACACTGTCCAAGAGTTTTCAATATCTAAGAGGTTGCCGTGTAAAACAGCAATTTGCTACCTCTAGCAGTAAATAAAAAAAAGGGTGAAGAATGGGCTATTCTCAGGCTGGCAGGGAAGAGAGCACAAACGTAGTGTTTGACTGATTTAGACCAATGAAGAAAGCGATGCGAGGTACGGACTTGTGCCCGAGACCTGCGGCCATGCCGCGTAAGTGGAAAGCATTGTTAGCTGCTACAAGGCGTTGGGGACCACCCTGTTTACCGAGGCGCCAGGCCACCATTTCGGAGTAAACAACTTTTTAGGGAGATTCGCAGGACTTTGCAATTGGACCGGTAAACTATTGCTGAAGCAGCCGAAACTTGGTTATCATCAGACTACGATTGGTTTGCGTGCTTATGACGATTTCTGTTTACGACAGGAAAAAAGAGTAGGGAAAAAACGGAATTTGTTGTGGCCCTCCACGGAGATTCAGGTTGGACAGAATACACCGCATGATATACCGTTTTATCCCCTCCAAACGTAGAAACTGCTTCATAAAATAGGAGACACAATGCAACTAATCCTTCACCCCCTCAGGTATCGTCGACAACTCAAACATTATATTAGATTTAACTTGAAGTACGGTACTTGCCACCTATGCTACAAAATGAAATCTCACCGTTTGTGGTTGATTTTATATTGAGACGATGCATAACGGGGATAATGTTACATAGTTTCAGGATTTGCCGACAGTTGTTATCGCGCAATTTATATGTGACGGAATTGCATGATCGCTATTAAACAATATGTACATTGAAGAGAACTGATACAAATACTTACTATTATAGTAAATAGTTCTTAAGTAAATTAGAATTTTATGCGATTTATAACAATAGTGCGATTACAACTTTGTGGGCGGGGGCATTATGGAATCGGCAAAATCTTACAGAAACAGCCCGACGGTCTGATGGAACGGCATGCCGCAGATTTGCTGAGAGCAAATAAAAAAGTAGATTAAAGAAGATCGTCTTATAAAGCAAAGGCAATGGCATTAGATGGTGCGAAGGAGCAGGTGTTTCGTCGGGTCCGTGCTGGTGTGGGACGACTGCAAAGTTGTAAACAGTGACACGCGACAGGAACTCAAACACAAGCACGAGAATCGCTCTCTGGGGAAGTATTTAGGTGTTAGCTTGTAGGTTGTACTCTTGATGTTGATCTCGAGGTTGAATAGGACACAGAACTTCAACACAGAAGGTAAGTTAAGCTCCAGTATCTAGACAAGAAGGTTCGCATGGAAAATGCGCACCACCAGAATCAGCCGGTGATTTATTCTGCGATGGAATATATTATTCCCGGTTTATACTCCACTCATAAACTCTCCATCGCCCGCCACAGTGTTGTTGATGATGGTGCCCTTAGACGCGAGCTTGTTGCTCAGGGCCCCTGCCAGGGAACCATTTGATTGCGCAACGACCTTTTGACGCGACTTTGCTAATCGACTACAAAACATCAAAAGGCTTCGGTTGATGATTGCAGCCCCACCAACAGATGTACAGATATCTCTTGTCTGATATTTTTTCAACTGTGCGATGGTCAATTCGCAACAAATGTATAGCGATTCTTGAATTATTTGAAGTACTTAAGCAAGAACTATATATACTAATATAAAAGCATTATCTATATCCTTGCGTGTGCTATGGCGATTCATAAATACGTTTTGCCATATCAGAGTGACGCTACTGATTCGGATGGCTCAAGCAGACGAAGAGCTTGATACGGATCTCTATACCTCTTGTGAATTCACTTCAGTGAAGTTCTACAGTAGAACTCGATCTTAATTTGAATAGTAAATGCAATCATCCAAATGAGGGCCCATAACGATAGTGAAGGTAGATCCTCACCTTTTGTTGTGTCTCCAGTTTCAGCTTAGATAGGAACCACGCTGGATATCGAAAACTGCTCGAGTATGTTTCAGATAGAAACGGCGACACAGTAGACCTCGACCAAAACAATAGGGTGCAATATTTCATTGAAGATGGACTCTAGCGGGCCTCCGAGACAGTATGGAAGACTGGGGTAGAGTATTGGAATCCATTGTCGAAATGAGATGAAGCTGCAATGAAATTTCGGTGCTAGCGCATATCATATCCACAGCCATTCAAATTTGCTTTTTACCAAAGACAATTTTGAGGTCCATTGCGAAATTATTCAACAACTGAATTTTTTCAATAAGATCTAAGGCATTATCTTATTATTATTATTTATTTAATATATTATAAAATTAAATTAATCAATGTATATTGCGGTGGAAAATTGTAGGGCGACATCGAGGTCGTAGGGTGTGAGACAATCTCTTGATCCAGTTAAAGCAGTAACGAGGGAAACCTACCATTGTACGTAAGAAGTGGTCGTTGCCCACACTGAGGTTAACAAAAACTTCGATGTAAAATGGCGCTAACACAACCTGTCTGTTAATCAGTGACGCTTCAACGCAATTCGAGTTATTTACGAAACGACTGAATGGCGTTACACCCCATTCAACGTGAGATTATTGTTTAAGTAGTCCGAACCAGCTGTGTAATTCCACTATTTGCCAGAATATGAGAAAGTATCTCGAGAGACTTAAACATATGAAGAGTCAACACATGACCTATGTGCGTTTAAGCTTTGATTGTAACCACGTGCGGAAGAAAAGCTCAAACAACAAATCTATATTTAACTCGAGAACTTAAAGTTTTCGTGTTTATTTATTATAAATCAAAAAAATGTTATGATATTTTTATGTGCACTCTTTATATACTTGGACGCTTTGGGATTTTAGTATTGAAAAATTTACTAAACTATTATCAACTTCTACAAATAGTACGTATTTTCAATGGATAGTGCTCTACGGATCTCTGACTGCTAGATGTTGATAAAATTTATGATTAACTAAAATGAACTTAATTCAAGTTGACGTGTTTTTATCATTTTAATCAACTGACCGCTGCCGGTCCATTTTCGCAGTGGGCACGAACTGGATCGTGTTGTACCTCGTAGTATTACATTAGCTACTGCAATTTAAATATTCCTATTAATATCCTTCCAGCAAATCACTCTGTATATACGTAGTAAGTTAAAACGTAAAATCCTATGATAATTCAATGCTAGCGTGCTTCTCTACTAACCTTAAGAATACATGCACAGTTAACGTAAGGTATGCTAGAAGTGGACTGAATATCAGTGCTTAAGGCCAACCATCCTATGTAATGCTAAAGGGCAATTCCGTACAGAAACCACGGAGCATTCATCTTATGAGCTATAATAGAAGAATGTATTACGAGGAAATCTCGCTTGGAGGAAATATCAGACTTTAGGGAGGCAGTGCTTACAGGACAGAATATTCTGTACATGCCGTTGAAGCGAACTCTTATTATAAACGTTGGTCGTCTTCTTCGTAACGGAAAACCTTACCCGCAGAAGCAAGAAAGCAAAAATTGACTCTCAGGTCTTTCTCGGTATTTAAGTAACGCTTGAAAAAAGTATACTATGCATCACGTGTAATGAGGCATCAGCACCTAGTTGCTTTCTAAAGATTAGCCGGAAACGTATCATTTGCAACTCGTTTACCTATCCCATCAACTAGCTGTTCTCTTCAGAACGAGAAAAATCGAGATATTATGTATTTTAGATGCGTAAAAAATGCTAGCATATCTCGATACGACAGTGCACACACGATTTGCACATCGCGTGTATATGTTACGTGTTGTACACTTCGATACGGACTTCTTGCGCTGCCGCAAATGCGCGTCTGGGTTACAGCAGGCCAAACTAAGTTCAATTTAGAGGAAGTACAACGCAGCAGGAAAAAAGGTGATAGCAGTCTAGCGGGACTGGGGGCAGGCGCAGATATTCGTCAGCAGAAAAGCGTCGCTGTTTACTCAGTGTGTTCTGCTTGAAACCGAGCAGAGCTGCGTCGTGTAGCTGGACGAGGAAGCTCATCAGAAGGAAAGGGGGCGATGGATGCACGTAGCTACGGGGATCGGGATGCTACAGCACCTGGGAACGGCTGGTTCTAGATGTCGATTTCGACCGGTCTGGGTCAGCAGTGCACCTCAGAGTGCACACCAACCTCTTCACCTGTGGGACGAAGTCAAGAAGAGGGCACCGGGTATCGAGGCAAAAAGTAGGGTTAGGAAACAAGGGTCCGATGGGGCCTTCGAGAGAAGCTTGAGGTGATTGATTACCGCTGATTATTCCTCGAGGAGATCCGAAAGTGAACAGCCGGTGCATTTCGGCGTAGAGGCGTACGTTGCCGCCGCAACTATATAAGGCAAACGAGACCGTCTGCATGCCTTTGCCCAGAGAAGACAAGGAAGAAAACACCACGAAAAGATGCCGATCTGCGTAACGTGTCCGAAATCGGCCGAGATGTAGAGGAAAAGAACTAAGGATGCGTTTTTGCACGTGGGTAACGGGAGAAGACTGGTGTGTGTAACAACTCTTCAAGAACCATGACAGCAGTAGCAATGGCTAAGACAAGCAAGTCGGCGGTGGCAGGGTAAGACTGGGGTACATTGCGTCTTGCCATCGTTAGATATGTGGCCCGTTTACAGAAGCACTATAGAGAAACGTGTAGAAGCAAAGAAGGAAGCAAGATGGCGGAAAGTGCACCAAGCAAGATTGCTGTGGCGTTATCGAGATGAACGCGCTGAGTTAGCGACCTGCCAGTATCGTCTGCTAAACCTACCGACAAACAAAAATCAGCGACATGCCGCGTACGCGCAATGCAGCGTGACTTGATTTGAGTTGCCATACGACAGGGAAAAGTCGCTAAACCAGCAGCGTGAGTGCAACTACGGCTTGTAACGCAAGTATCTATCAGAACGAACGAGCAACTCGGCTAGCCACAGACGTGGTCCGGCGAACTGTACCGTGGGTGGCATGCTATCGGCTTCTTATCTACTGGAGTCACACAGAGGCAGATGTACACGCAGAAACTCACATTCAGCATTCAGTCGGACCTATGTGGACATTGCGGACGTGTGGGTGATGGCAACAGGCCGCTGACAATGATCGTATTGTGCGAAGCCTGTTGCCTTCTTTCACCGATCGGCTGCACACGATTCATGGACGACAGGTTACGGGAATAACGAGAATGATAACACTGTATACAAGCACAAAATCTTCGGCTTTCTGAGTCGTTCGTGTGGAGAATATACGCGCATTTTATAGTATGGAACGTATTTTTCTCTAATGAAGATCAATGCCTTGTTAGGTTAAATGCATTCTAACCAAAAATGCAAATTTTTGGTTAGAATTAGCTGAAATAGACCGTAAAAAAAAGTTTCATTTGTTGTTGATGAACTTATTCAGATTTCTTCTTGGTGGTCCTAATACTGTTTTTTAGCTCGTAGATGCGAGTGCTCATCGAGAACAGTTCAAACATCGTATCATAAAGTGAGACACTCAAAAGTCTGCGATATATGTTACTCATGTACCATTATTTATGTATGTATTTTTATACCAGTACAAATCTTCTTTACGCTTTGAGGAAAGGTAGTATGGTATTGAAGACTGCACCATTTTCAAATCGGCTATCACAGAACTACTTGTCAAGAGAGAAAAAAAAGCATTTTAATACACCTATCCGTTTAATATACCCTCAACGAACTAATACAAGCCATTAACAACGATGCAGATGGAAATAATTTCACCTTTCATCTCTCTAGTAGTTTGGTATCTATATTGGCCAAGGCTTGGATAAAACTTGACGACTACAGTTCAATGTAATATATCCAACGATCTCTAAATAAGTTGTTTTGTGCAGATGTTTACTCGCTTAGCAAATGGTGTATTCTAAGTAAATGTTTTTGAACAGGAGCATCGAAGCTGGTGCATATATGTACTACTTCTTGTAAAGCAAAGTGACTGGCGTCGCAGTCGATCTAATTGGGAGACCGGCAACTTCCCTCGCACGGTGATGTTATAAAACAGTAATCTTAACGACTTTTGAACGGAGCTCGTCGCAGCGATGTTATTGTATAGAGTAGACATCTTACAGACACTGGTTTAAAAGTCTACATCGGAAATGTATACAGATTTCGCCCGAAAAATGTACACCGAAATAACTAGTTATACACTGATCCTCTTGCGCAAGCCGTTATTGGTACAGTCCACCAACAGTGTCGCTCCATGTACCGTGTCGTATGTACATATACACAAAATAATAATCTTTTGTACGGCTAGGCATGTCTTGCATTCGCTCATTACAGGCTAGGTGAACGCGTCCTGCTGGGTTGAGGAGGAACCAAGGTCCCACGCAGAGCCGTACTCCCAGCACACCCACACACCAACTCACATATACGAAATTTCACATACTGCGAATAATGCAAGAGGAAGGGAAAGGAGACGAAAGAGGGGCCGATAAAGCAGATCTTGCCGAGGTCAGAAGGATCCACCGCGTCGATGTCTATGTTGCCTGTTTGTCGTCCACTAACGTCGAATACGGGAGTAACCACGAAGACGACAAAAGGATGGATGTTCATCGCTATGTGACCCGTGGGCATGTCGTTTGGTCTCTTAGTTTGCGCTTCGGGCCAATGGCCAAAGTAAGAACTAGGAAGAGACATAACTCCCGACTGGGTCCTACGGTAAAGAGCAGGTCGTGAAAGGCACTTCGGAGCTGGGATACTACAAAGGTTGTATCAGCATGTCGTTACCAGATCTGTAGCATGTGTGACATTTTGAAACTCGAAAGCGTCCGTATTTCGAAACGTTCGTTCGCGGATAGTAGGTAAGTGTCCAGCGATAATAGGAACAGAAGGGGGAACAAATCCAGATAAATCAGCACCTCTTCGGTAAGACTTGAATAAAGTCTGCTAGGCAGTTTTGCACTGTGCAATCTGCTGACGTACATAGAACGTACTGCGACACCAAAATTGCTAACTGAATTAAAATGTGACATTATTATATGGAATCCGTAGGTGTCTCATGGTGCTTTATTTGGCAGATTAGCGTCTATCTAAAATGGACTAAAAACCATTTCACAATGACATTTGCTAGATATATAAATACTATTAATTTTTTATTTGATTGTCTTAGGAAAGTGTTAGTTACCTTATCACTTTCCTTAGTTTTTAAGTGCTCATAACATTTTGCAAATTATTCTCACATTAATTAGACAGGTCGATGTCTGTCTTGAGATCTGCTTATTTCTTTGAAAGCTCTGCTATAGATGAGGTACCATTATATAGTGGAACAGTCTCGACCGAAATGTCCAGTTTTCTCAAGCGGAAAGAAAAGTACCGCAATAACGAAGGCAACCTTGGTATTCGCGATAGTCGGGTTCGAATTTTTCGATATATTCAAAAAGGGGTCTATAGACTCTTTTTTATATACTTTTATAGGCCCTATAAAGCTCTAAGCGTTTTCGGGTCATTTTTGCTAAATACATTTTTAAAAAATGTCCAATAGCACAATGCTAAACATGAACGGTCAGTAGGATAATCGCGCTCGTATGCTGTAAGGCTGGTTAAAAGACTAGATACGCATTTACTTTTTTGATCTTCCAATCGATGACTAAACGCGGCACGGAAGTTGTTCTATGATCATTAAGGAGCCCATTTATGTATTCTACATGGAGAGAAACAAGGATTGTCTGTGCAACATTGCGCGGCATGTAGTTCCGCGGACGGCGTCTGCTGCTTAACACCAGAACGCCAAAAATGTACGGCCTACTATTCAGATATCGCTCGGTACGAGAGTTTTTGTTACCCAATGTGCGCCGTAGGACGACATACTCAGAGTTTCGCCACTTGTTTTGTAAGTCAAGAAACGCTCCTTCTATACAGCTGCTGCAAGATATATCGCTATGTTTAAAAACGTATATACAAACAGCCAAGTATCGCTGGTTCAAGCTTTGAAATGCAGCACATGCATACGACGCGTTCGAGTGTATATATAGGATGTATAAAAATATCTATTAATTGGTGAGAAATGTCGTTATGGGATTGACTAGGTATTAAAGAAATGTCTTCTTATCTGTTTTTTTACAAACAGGCACTTTCTATAATCATCGAAACCTCCTTATTAATAAATAGCTTAGTAACGACATATGAATCAAAAAGAAAGTTTACGCGCATTCATTATCGCTGAAAATATTGTTTAGACTTTCACTTTTATTAGGAAACTGTTTTTTAAACCGACCTGACTCTAACAACTAGTAATCCGTTTAAAAGAATATGTTAGCTCAGTTGTCGTTTACTAATAAGCAGGAGTCCTTAAAAAAGATAAACAAATTCAATGAAGTATTTGAAACTACCGTTTAGAACGAATTCCGTAAATACATGAAAGAGAAAGAAGGAAGTTCATCGACCTACTTAAACCTTTTCATAGCGTTTGTGTGCATCCGATACAATGTAATAATGTCGAATGCTACCTTCGGGCGTTAAAAATGTTTCTACAGCTTATGTCTTACAAGCAATGCTGACTCAGTCATGCTTGAGCTCATATTGCCAATCCGCCTTTGCCAGCGAAGCGAATGAAGCAGAGAGACCACGTCTGTACGTTTGCTTGTAGGCTATTGGGTAATGAAGTCTCGAGGCTTGGCGGGATTCTAAGGAGTTTATAGATAGAAGCTATCTCAGCTATGAGGTACGCTTGGTACAAGTAGTGAGAAGACGGTTTGATGTACCAGGGAAAATGGAGAAACGGGAATTTCACGCAAATGTTAAGTAGATGCCCTTAAGCGTTCAGGGCCATGCGTGCTATATTGAGAAACAAAATTGGCTTTTCAGTCTTTAACGAGGCTGATAATCTTTGAATGTCTTTCTTAATGGGGATAAGAGATTGCAATTGTGCCCCTTAGGCGAGGAAATACCAGCTGGTCGTTAGCTAGTACTGATTATGTTTCTGCCCTTTCTACACACCGGCTGTTCTGACTGTCGCACTACTGATTAAATGGTCATTCGGGTAGACGGGCATGTACTCTGTACGTGCTCGTGTTGCAATGAAGATCAAATTCGATCATTTAAAGGGAGTAGAAGTAACAGGGTTTTCGGAGGTGAACCTGCGGAAAGATCGTTACTGGTTCAAAATTTGCTTAAACACACACATATATGATGTCTATATTGTCCCGTTGTTAAATAAATTGGAAATCTATTTCGTATGAAAATATAAGATAACACTGCATGATAATATTGTCCATCTTTAACAAGATCGCAATATGGTGAGAAGCTTTTTTTTTAATAGAACTGAATTAATATTCAGAGCTTAAACTGCCTTCATCTATACTATGCCTGGCTAAACTAAGAAATCAGTAGCGTTTTGGACTAGGGTGGTTTAAGTGAGTTTAGCAAAGATCTTTAGGCCATGATATTTTTAGAAATATCGTGAACAGTCACTCATGGAGGATATAATTCACACGAAAGCAAAGAGGCCAGAGGCGCAAGACGAGGTTGTGACATCGTGTCAGGAAATAGCTGGCGGTTATGAAACTCACGTTATGTTTCAGTTAATTATCTTAGAAGGAAAATTAGACGGTCGTGTCAAAAACATATTTCCGATTTACCTCCATTCCGCTCCTCATTTACATCTAAACCAACAATTTTTGCTTAATTCTTTAAGTAAACCAGTCTATTTGTACATATATAACTAAGCACATATAGGGCACGATTCCGTTGGTGAAGCACTAGCATCCACAGGCATACAGGATAAAAGGAGGAAGCGCGCTCTCGGTCCCTCACTGATTATCCCTCACTGACTGAACGCCATTCATTTCCGACTGATAAACGAACTAGATATTTCATGTAGAGGGACGAAGA
The DNA here is from genome assembly GCF_002532875.2 of Varroa jacobsoni. Taxonomy (NCBI): domain Eukaryota; kingdom Metazoa; phylum Arthropoda; class Arachnida; order Mesostigmata; family Varroidae; genus Varroa; species Varroa jacobsoni. The sequence continues at coordinate 121,046 of NW_019213459.1, forward strand.
TGCTTATCTATAGAGAAATCACACGAAGATGCCTTCCTACGGCAAATTTTTAAGAAGCAACTGCTTCTAAGAGGCAATTGCTTGTATAAAACGCTGGCCTCAACATTACAAACTCCAATAAGCCGGCGACATGCAATTTATAGCGTGACAAGAAAGCCAACACTATTATTCGTTCCTAGAAGTTTTATCACGCACGTACATTCTTCTAGGTCTCTCTTCGAACTAAAAAAGACACCTAAGCGCGACAACAGTAGCAAATGAAAGACAGAATAAGCGACCAGACTGGCGAAGTAGTATGAAGTCGGCAGCAATAACATGTGTTTCAGTTTTGATTAATAATAATAATGGTACTATGATATAATCGTGAAACGGTGGGTCCCTTAAACAGAGGGTTGCTATATATCCTAAAGATGATACCAGAAGGCGACAAGCTGCATCTATCACAGTTAATCCCGCATCTGAAGCAACTATATAAATGGCAAGGCTCGTGAAAACCTGGTTTTTTGCAGAGTTTATGGTGGAACACATACCGGCAAGGGGAGTGACAACATGTCTGTTCAACAGGTTCGTTCCTTTCCACTCGTTATTCCTCAGTCCAGCTGAAACGAGAAATTCCCATCAGTCTCCGTGCATTTTTGCTCCCAGTTCCTAAGGTTGAACTTAAAGGCTTCCATTGCTGAGAGCTTAAAATAACGACGTAGGTACTCGGACAGCATTAGCGAGTCGGCTGAGGGGTACGCAAAGCGATTACAGTTACTAGTGCTTTTTTAAAGAGGAGACCTTAACTCTATTTAATTGTTCAAAGTTCTCTACTGCAAATTCTAGGCGAAATACATGTATCGTGTACGGTGACGAGTTAATAGAGCTTGCGACGGTTAAACGATAAAGTGATTTAATCGTTCACACTGCCTTCTTGGATCTTCCGGCGACGTACGTAGTGAGATTTCTGCCGTTCGCAAAAAAGAGCAACCCCGAGTACGATTTACGTAGGCAAAAGACGAGCTGGCGAAATAGAAAATATGTGGTTGCCTTCCCTTCTAAGCCGTCTTGATCATAAATATGGTCAATCCCAAATATGTGATTGCACTTGGAATTGATTCGATCCGTGTATCACTAAGTCGTGTGAATATATGAATTGATTTTGTCGGAGGCGTCTCAGCACTATCGAGAATGTTTTCACTACTCTTCGCTATGATATCGCGCAGTTCTTTAGCGATTAGTAATAGGAAAGCACTTCTTCACTGGGCTAGGAGTATACCAGTACGTAATATTATTAAATCGTGTCATCCAGCTCGATGCCAAAATGATAGGGCATTTGAGATGCTCGTTGTATAGCGCATCTAAATCGGCTTTTTTGTTGCGTAGACTCCCAAGATTTAGTATTAGTTCCCACACTGCGAAGTTTCGTTGAAGATTATTACGTTGTCTTGAATTTCACGCTGCAACGAAAAAAGGCATCACGTGCGGTATCGTATCTCTTGACGCAAACCTTCCTGAGAAGTGATTTATGAAGGCCGAAGAGCTAATTAGGCAAGCCGCCGGGCTGTCGTGGTGTGTTAGCTATTTGTATGGATGATGTTCTACGTCGGCGATCAAACGGGTCTTTAGCCGTTCAAAATGTTTGTGTCTTTGTGACACATGCGTTATTCGACAGGTCGTAATTAAAACGGAAACTAAATGGTTGGACTCAGGTTGTACATAGGTCATAAGTTTAAAGGCTATCTAGCCCCCCCGGGCGAAGCTCTAACTACAGTTACCACTACAAAATCACGGCCTGTGCCTTCGGGAGAGGGGACGGAGAGAGTGTACTGTAGACTGAAGAATTTTGACCCTATACCGCGGGTAAAATTTAGCATTCAATACGCCAGGTATATGGAAATTTTCGTGAATACGTTCCAGGAGCTCGTCTACACCTAGACGCCGTGAAGGAACTTCATCCAGGTGGAACTGCGACAAAGGGGTCTATCGACATCCGTATGTGAGCAAGAACGTTTGCATATTCTTACAGTGAATGATTTTCACCCTAAAACTTTGTTCGACTCCTGGTTACTTTCGTCGCAAATATATCGATAACCGAACTGCTCCTACAAGTCTGTTTCTCCAGCAGCTAGTCTGCGAGCGCGTTGCCGGGGCGGATGTTGAAGGCGCCTGCAGTGACCAAATTGAAAGACAGAACGATAGGTCGGCACTTCCAGTCCCCTAACGAATTTTTCTACCAGTATGTACATTGATTCCGGATCAGCCACCCGGCAATGGTCTGCTACGAAACTTAGTCGCTGGCTACGTAAGGCAATGCCATTATTCTCCACCAGGCACAGCTTGAAATAACCTGTATTATGATTGTAGAAGATACAGATGCCTCCGCCAGGACGGCTTAACTTATTCCTTTTCATTGCAGAACAGTGCACAGGGTAAGGTGAGGTAACTTACAAGGGCTAGTTACATAAGTTTGTGTTAGTAAAAGAACGAATATGCTGTCTAGGGCTTCCGGAGAGAGGAGAGCTAGAGTTGCAGATCCCCACAGTTCCACTGTGTAATTCTCAGGGAACCTCGTCATCATCGTCATGAACGGCTGCGGTGATTCAAGGTGTCGCGTACTAGAGCTGGCCCTTCGGTTACCAATGCCTCCAGAGCCTGCTTTATAGAGCTTTGGGGTGAGTGCAACCCGTTGGCCGTTGTCCAACTGTTTAGCTTGGTACTGCCTTCGAATCCGGTGGTTCTTGAACGGTGGCTTCGCTTGGCGCCGATTCGTCTTTCTAAAGTTCACCCAGCTGTTGGAACGTTCAGTTGTAGGATCTGGCTGAATGTTTAAACTCTTTCGTGCCATTGTCATCGATGGCGTTCGGGTGAACATCTCCTGTCTTCCTCCCCTCTCGGTTGTCAGGATTCCCATGCCCAGAAGAAGTTTTATTTTCCTGACAACGTTGTAGACGGTCTTCCCAGCAACCTCACTGCCGTGATAAGGAAAGCGGAAATACCGAGAATTCCGTTATCTCTTGATACGCTCTCTCTGTAATGACATCTTTTGCCGCTTTGCAGTTTTGGCCGAAAGGAAAAACGAAAAACACATGTACCTCTGATCAGGGACGCAAGGTAATTAACGTCTCTGGAAAACACGGCACTTCGTTGATACATCTACTCCTCTGAAATTCCGTGCTTTCATGTTAACCAGCCATGTTAAAGCACCGCAACTGGTCGATCGATGCTGTTAATATATTTCTTTGCTTCACGCTGTCGATGTTCATTTTCGGCGCCACACAGATAAATATTGCCGTTGTCTCAGGCGGAATCTTTCTCAGAACGGGACCGAATGGCTACACAATACCGTAGCCCATCAATTGGCGCCCACAACTAGCGTTGTCTTTCGTGTCGGAGGTGAACTGGGGTCATCCATGGGCCTCTTCGAGATATCTCGCATTCCACGCTTAGTCATCGCCACCACTATCTCATGCTTCCATTTCGTTTATGAGTTTGAGATTTATACTTCCAACGCCATTACCTGATGAGATAGGAACGTCGCGAGATCTATTGATTCATTCTCCAACGCACACATTTCATAAACTGTTCTATTGGCACTAAACATGCCTTATAATGCCGTTGGTCTGCTAGGTTGATTGTCGGATCAGCCTTATGGCTAGTTTTACAGGCGACGTGTACTACCCAGTTGTTCGACGTGTAACAGAAGGGACAAGGGATTATAAGGCTAGCGATGAACTTAACTAACTTGACGTGTTCAGATTTTGATCAGAAAGTTTCTTATGAGGCATAATAATTGAACAGTTCAATTGATACGGAAAAGTACAAATACTCCACGAAATCATTTGCCCATATTTACAATATTAGATAAGTTTTTCCTTTTTAGCGCTCTAGGATGACAAAAATTGAAAATTTATGCTGGTTTTTGAGCCATCTACTACGGGAATATTTTGTTGTGATTGTGTATTGTAAAATGGAACATAATATTTGTTGTAGTTAAAAATCTTCCTATAGTCTGAGGATAATGCATAATTACGAAAATTGCACCCAATGTCTACCTACATATGCTAATCATAATGACACAAGACGCGAATGCAATGAAGCAATCAGATAAATGCAGGCTAAAAATTTTTTAGTCTTCTTTTTTTCTTAGTCCTCCTCGACAAGATTATAAACCTCAAATACTGGTTATAGTGTCACATCTGTGTTAGAGTAAATGCACATGTATATATATATAGAGGTAAACCGATCTAGAGCCTCATCATCAACTTTTAGGGGAAACGCTCTACAGAAACTTACGTCACACTTATACAGCCCTCAACTTACACTTTATCATATTTTGTTTAGCTCATATTTCATAGTTTCAGCTAAACCTGGAGAAGTTTTTTTACTGTTTTTTTTTGTGTTATGAGGCATGGTCGAACGCGGCCCTCGCAAGCATCGATATGTTTGAACGGAACTACCCATAATCGCTATTGAAAATTCTTTTCCAGATTTAGACAGGAAAATCTTAGCAAAAACTTGAAATTAGGTCTCGGCAAGGAATCAAATATACAACAAATACAGAACAGAATCGCAACTGCATGAAATTTAATATTTGGCCTTTTCTTACATAATCTTACAGTGAACTTTTCTGAACTAGACAGTCGCCGTCTTTTAACCTTAAGTCATCTAAAACCTAACGTCGCTCGGAGTTGTTTTTAATAGGCACAAAAGGGATTCGAAGTCCGCTAAAATGGGAAAATTCATTATGGAGGACAAAGAGTGACAAAGGCAAAAGGCTCATCTTAGGACATAACAGAGGTACAGATATAACATAACATTTCATTTTCAATGCTATGAAAACTTTACTTGTTTATTATTCTAGACAGCTCGACTTAACGTCTAACGTTAACAACTGAATCCTTATACCGAAATTCATGGAAAATAAAGGAATAGAAAACCTGAAAGTAAGATAACAAGTTGGCTTTGACCTTTTAATCGTGTGCTTTACTAGGGTAAAATAGGCGAACTAAGAAATAAGAAGGAATAAGGATAAGGAGGATCTACGTATAATTTTGCTATTGCCATAAAGACGGTTTTTGAAATGTTTGTTCGATCACTTAAATTGGAACGCTTCCTTCGTGAAACTACGCGTTTATTATGTAAATGCTTACAGTATACTCAGCAGTTAGCAACTACTTTACGAAATTCCGTAAACGATAAATCAAAGGACATTTTCTTGGCTTATTCAATGTATCATCACGAATATATAGCTGAGCTCCCTACAACACCTGCGTGTATCTTAAGAAGAGTACCTGGGACCCCGTGTACCTACATGCTTCTATATAAATACTCCTAGCCCACATTCATTTAAAGGAGGTACCCCTTTTTAATGAAAGCCTCCTTCTAATGCACCAAGCCGAATTCCAACATATCATCGCCTAGCCAGCGTTGGGTCGCATCCGCTCGTTGACGCGTTCGTGCATTAAACTGATTGTGATCGATCTACAGTAGCGATCCTGCAACGATTCCCAAGCAGCTGTTGCCGAAACGACAAGCAATGAAAAACGGACATGCTAGCAACTTATAATTACTAGAACTTAACTATTATATTTGTGCGTATACTTGCCCTTTGCGGCTATCAAAGCTGGTGCTTAGTTTCTTTCAAATTATCCCTTTATGCTTTACAGAGTCAAAGATATTTGTTGTAATTGATATAATATATAGTAATGTCTCGGATGTTTGTCTAGAAAAACTGATCGCTACTTAATCGAAAGTGCTGCAGAAGGGTTAGCGAAGCTCTTTATTTATTGCTCTAAGCCGAAATGATTATTGCCCTCGATCTACTTGTCCTTTGACCATTCTAAAAATATCTACGTGTCAAATACTATGGAATATGGTGGTCCAAGGGTCGAAAGTGCTAATGAAACAGCTGGATGACTTACCTCTTCTTTCCGCAAAAATTGATTTGAATACGATGGCTTCGGTATAGAATGCCCTTGCCCTCTTCCTCTCCCTCCAAAAATACGGCTTTTGTTTTTAGTTCTTTTCACTTGGGGAGCAGTTTCCTTTCTTCTCGAATCGATAAGTACGTTCCCATCTGCGGTTTTGGGCAGGACATCTTTCTAAGCATTCGATACCATTCGGTCTATACTTAAATTACCGCTGTGAGCTTTTCAGATATTGTATTAGAAAAAGAACTAGGACATTAGCTAAGCGCTGGAAATGCGTAGTAAATTTTCCAAGCTATCAACACAGATATGTTTGGAACGCCTCATAAACCTCAATCCGTTGCATTACAAGGCATCCCGCTCAGAGCTATTTAAGTTGCCTCAGTCGTTCTTGTCGATGTTGTTATTGTTATGTGGTCCCTGACTGATATCAACCTCTTCGAACAGATTCAGTTCTTTATCGCTTGAAGTTTATTTGAATCGTTACTAGATTTTGGCAAACTACAACGGTATCTACCGCGAAGCTGGTTGTGAAAAAAGATGCCTTTTTTTCCGGTAAACATATCTTTCACATAGTAATAGAAGAGGTATCAGTTGAAAAACGTCGCCGCTTGTTGCAACTAATTGTAAAGCAAAAAGTTTCACATTTGTGTACGTATTCAATTCTTTACGCGTACTTTATGTACGTTCTATAACACAACTTTCTCATCAGGTAATTTACATTACATGTACGCGTGCTATGTATAAGTAGAACATTTTCGTGCATTATTACAAATAACGCCCATTTTTTTTTCTTTCTTTTTTTTTTTATCATAACTAGCTAGGCTTTTGCGCTCCGAAATCAAATTAAATATATTTAGTTTCATGTCTAGTAAAGCTATTCGGCATTACTTTCTACGTCCGGATCCTTGCGCGAAAAAAAAATTCGCTTCCGCTGGGTTTTGAACCTAAACTAGTTCACATGTGGCTTCGTATTAGATCTGCACATACATATAGGAGTCGTTTTAATTTTCCGTATATCCATCCGATTGAGATCTATTGAATAGATCTGCTAAATATTGCAGATTCGCTTTGTACAGCAGCTGTCGCCATTCAATACGCCGTGCGACTCACAACTAATCTAGGTAATCGAGTCTAGCAAATGATATCTCGGCCGTCCAAAATGACTGTAGTTTCGGTCTGTATGTGCCGCCAAGGCTACTGTTTGGTGCTTTACGGTATCCACCCTACGACAGAGGCGCTGGTACCGAGGATCATTCTTGTGTTGCCCAATACAAAGATAAGCTATCCCCAACCTACGTAAATTGTTCATTGTATTTTTTCTTAGCCAGACCAAGTCCCTGTTGTTTTAAATATGTTTTCTTTTTCAAGTAAACAATGTTACTAGTCTAAGCTTCGCGCGGTCAAGGACGAGTACACGCACTCATGCTAGGTGATAGGTAAGATAAATTGTTGTCTGTGGCGGTTAGCTTCCCGTATAGACAGCGCGAACAATTCGCACGCCTTGAAGAAGTTGAATCAGACCCGAGAATCACCGTGTTATGCCGCGACATCAGTATATGATCCTCCCTAGTCACCACAATCGAGTCTCTGCGCGAGGTTCTGGTTGAAATATGAATAGATCGATCAGGGGGGTGGCTACTTTTTTGTGTTACAAGTGTTCTGGTACAAAGCTAGTCGAACCAATCGATGTCATCTACAGTCCAAAAGATATAACATTATTGGCAAGCTAGTTGGGTCCTTTACACCGAACAACTCAAGTCATTGGAACAGCATCCTCAAGATCACTTGTTTTATTGCAGCAACAGTTATGTAGCCATTGTATGATTTGTAACTATGGAAACTTATACACATCGTGAAATATTGCTACAGTCCTGTATAATAGTATCTCTTCTTTGAACGAGCACAGCCATTTACTGTGATAGAGTCACCATAGGGTTTGCAACTTTTTTGCAAGCATCATTTAGGCTTGTGTGTGATAGGAGGCTTTGAACGAGAAAAAGAAACAACGATGAGGAGATCGTCCGAGAGTCGGCGTGTGCGGATGAAAGAGAAGCAGAAGTAGAATGGAAAGGGGAATCGCAAAAGCAAGGAACGTTACGAGAGAGAAGAGCGCATTAAAGGGGTTTCCGTCGAACAAGCATATGAGAGCACCCCAGGGGGGGGGCTACACGCACTACTGCAGCGGTGAAGTGATTAAGGCAAATGCCTGTTGTGACGGGGTCTTCCTGAGCTTCTTTTACTTCTTAAGAAAAGCACGCTTTGTGAAAGCAAACGAAAATGGCAGCTGACCCGGGCGTTTGTGTACTGAACTAAAAAAGAACAGGAACGCGGAAGGTAGACAAATGGATTCACTCCTGTACGTCAGAGACTAGTGAATGCTACCGACTGCCCTATTATTTGCCTGTGTGAGTGGCTTCATGTTAACAGCGATGGTCTAAAAACTAAATTAAAACCTTGATTGCAGTACTCTCTTTCCGCCACTCTTACGCAGTTTGCTAGTAAGTTTGTTCATCAATAGCGGCGCTGCTGATCGCTGGGGCTGCTTTCTTGATGGGTCGGCGCCGAGACGAAAGGGCCAGGTCAGGTTGTGCTCAAGGTGGAAAGGATGAGTTTAAAAATAATTGACGCGTCTTCGCAGAATGACAAGCCGCTTTCTGCTCTTGTAATTCTGCACTTTACTCAAGTGAACTAGCCAAAAAGCTATATCATAGTTGAGGTTGCTTCACATCGGATACTTTGTTTACAATTACCAGAACTAAGCCCAACGGCGAGATGATCTAACTTAGATATTGTGCATACGTATACGGACTGTATCATTTAATATAATCATATGTTCAGACTACAGCATAAATTTTCGTTTCGGCCTATATATATGCTGGCTGACCTATTATTATGTATGGTAATATTTTTTATCATAATTATATGTTCAGTGATTGCTGCTAAAATTTTTTTAATTACAAGCAATTCAAGAATTTTATTGAAAATGGCACACTATAAATACAGGGAAACGAGGACAGTGTGAACGCCGAGCGCTTCTTATGACACAAATATCAACTATTATTATTAATTCCATTATTATTAAATAAAATGATGAGAGTTTAGTGCTGAACGTTTTCTTCTGGATAGTGCATTATATATCACTTAAAAAATCGTTTTACAAAGCTCTGTATAAACAGAATGTGGCCATCATCGCTGGTGAACGCCGATACATGCATCTATTGCTCGAGTTCACGCTTGTACCAGATGTGCATGCAAAAAGAATTTTGTCTCGTATAGCAACAATTTCACGAGCTTGTAAGAAGTATTATGTGTAGGACAAACAGAACTGGAGCCTTCTTAGGAAACCTTTTACATGATTTTCATACTGCTATTCGCTAAAAGATGATTGTGTCTTGTAACTGGTTAAGTTAACTGTAGTTTCCAGTTTGTATCCCATCAAATATAGCGTTCATGCAGCTTAATCACACGTCCTATAGATAGATACCGCCCCAGCTGAGGGCACCTATGCTGCATACCTTTTTCTAAGATAGAAGAACAGCTAAGCAAGCCTATTCAGTAGTCACTGAACGGCCCATAGTCGACTCATATCTCGCAGACGAGATAACTTGTGCTAAATATGAAAGGGTCAATGACACCCTCGTCTCCGCCAAATGTACAAGTACTGTGATGTGATGGGGCAAGTAGTAACCCCAAGTGAAAGCAGGCAATAGTATCAGCACCAGGGTAAATTAAATCAATCGGATATTGGACAGCTTCCGCTAATGAATCTCACTCTGGCACAACTGAGGCAATCTATGAAGGAAAGTAGCATACATGATTGACGCATATTGGTAATCGAGGATGGCGCAAACCCCAAGAGTAACCCTAGTAGAGGCGTTGACGAAGCTACCAGTGCCACCACTCACCGAACCACTCTGGCACCATCCTCGACCCAGAATTAAATACACATTGTAAAATTGAAATTTCAAGTTTTCTATCTGGGGTTGTGCTAACATTGCATCAAACGGCTAACTTCAAGCAGGAAACATAAATATTTACACATCTTAAGATTCTATAGTCCACGATTCATAAACATACCTTACCCAAGATTTGTAAGAATCCTTTATAATGAGTTGATCTTTCCACATTTGGTATTACGGATCATCCCCTTATAGAGATAGGGCTTCAAACTTGGAGACACTAGAAATACGTTGAGTAGTCATTTTATAAATTCGGATTGCAATTACAGAAATATGACTTTAGTGTTTTTTACATCTGTCGCGTTTACAGATTGGCATAATAAAACTACGACGGCCGGCATTACACATTTGCCTAATAACAAGCTGGTAGGGTAAAATTTTGTATCGATAAAAATGTCCCTGAGTCTCCATAGTACTCCTGAGTATTCCATATTCACATTCATATTTTGTTCTAGTGTTTTTAATATAAACAAACAATGGCATGGTTTATGTAATATGTTATGCGATCTATCAGTTTGGTTTTATTCCTTGCCTACGTACAGCGAATTTCGCCATATACCGCATTGATTCACAATCTAAGGCCAAGTGCTAACAACGAACTAGTAGTAGCTAGGACAAAAAAATGATGACATGGCATATCATGTAGGTATTCGATGAGTAGGGTACACGTCTCGATAAACTAAATAGGTCCTTCATTTAAAAAGCAATAATTAATCCGTGTATGGTTTACTTATCTCCGATCCACATATTAATAATAAAATGAGATTGTATGAATATTGTTATCGTTCCATAAATTGACGGTTTATTTAGGTTATTATATATATCTTTTTTTCTTTCTTCGATATATATATGTATAAGGTGTTGCACACAGATCCCTTTGAAATTAGACAACTATTAAACTAGAGGGACTAGAATGATGATTCTTCAATATGTGTGCAAGGTTTTCTTTATGACTTCTCGAAGTAAACCGACAATGGAGTACGTAAATTGTTTTAGTTGAAAAATGAAAACTCCCATAACCACACCGATTTCGATCGGGAAAATAAGCAGACTAAAAGCAACGTTGGATATTCCTTTGGTAATCCAGGAAGTAACTGAGGCCTAACGGTGACGTCTGGCGCTGCCGTCAAGTAACTAGGCCCCGCGCCGCGTTTCGATTGCCGTGCCAACGGCCTATAGGTACCTCGAGCAACTTGAAGGAGCGGGCTGCATTCATTGTTCCATTTTCGGCAAGTATCTTATGGCAGCAGACTCCCGTGATATACCATCACTTCATATCCATATATTCACCGAAGTCGATTGATCTTCAGGGCGACGCCCTTATTTCGCTTGCCTCCACTCTCCGGTTGGCGGCAGAGATGGAATCACGCTTCATCTATGATGATCGTATGCTTCAAATGGGATAAAAATCTAAGGTTTCACAAATCGGGTGTGGGATACATCACACGCATTTCCGACTGGTCCTGAATCTACTTACGTAATAGACATTTCTACTCACATTCTCCAGTTTCACTATCTGGTTACGATTCTTACATGTAAGATGTTAGTTTTGGCTGACATAGCTTTTAAATTCCAAGCTTTGCTTGCGTGAAAAGTTCTCTCGACCACAGCGGTGCTATCTGGTCTCTTGGGGCTCCGACATTGGGTCGCCTTTTCAGCACGTTGGTCTTCAACGCTCCAGTCTCCATTACGAAAAGGTTTGCGTCCTTCACGTAGTGTTTCCTTGATATCTGATTAATTTTCTGAGCGCTCTGATTTTCCAAGGACACGAAGCGACTAAAAAGTGCTTCCTTTTTGTCCCGGAGTAAGCTCAACCAGTTTTTACTCACAAGTTTTTAGAAGACTAGAATACTTACCAGCAGTAATTCATCGGCTAGCGTTGTTCGAGGGCTATTCAGTTCAGAGTCCGCCGAATTCACTTATGACATCTTAATGTAAACAGGATAGGGCATTCAAATTTAAATGACCTTTATTTAGACATACAGGCCCCAAGGCCGCGTTAGTCTGAAGAGAGTGAGATCAACCAAAACTTAAATGCGAATCTCACGTAACAAAACCATCATACAGCAACAACAAAATCAACACAAGTTACCGATAGCGATATCTAATAAATATTAATATCTCCGGGTGTAGTGTGCTGTGCAATGGAGAAGGCGTGACAAGGAGTTCAAAATACATTTGCTTGTATGGTCCACGTGGTAGTTGGTTCTCACTCAACTGGTTGAGCTAGCAGCCTTTTATATGTCGTTCTCACAGGACACCTTGGAGGCCGGCAGCGGCGAAGATGATATGTACTTTGGTTCATGCTGGGTATGTACATTAATTTGTGCATCAAATATTTTGGTACTTTATGCTTACTAAAAACACTTTCTACGGGAACGGACTTCGACAAATTAAAGGCAGTCCGATACCATATTTAAACGTTGAGACGAAGCTTTATGCCAAGCCACAATAGCAGAAACCAGACGAAAGTCGATGTTCTCTCTAGATCAAGCCAAGAAACTTACCATGGCAGAAAACGCGTTGTTTTGAAGTATGGCCAATTTTTCCACACGGATTTTTCCACAAATATTAGTACTAACTTCCTTTTCTGCCTGTAGTCTGCGTTATAGCTAATATTTTGCGTATTTTTTTTTGAAAAATTCGAGCAAGACTTCCATAGAGCGAATGAAAATATTATGAATAGGGTCCCGAGTTAAAAGACTCGGAAATTTATAAATTTCTTTTCGAAACATTGTCCCTTTTTGGACTTTTTAGTTCTTTTCAGCTCCTATGATTTTAGGATCTTTGGCTTTCTATTGATTCAAAATTTAATTCCACTAGGATTTTCCTTACGTAATATATTGGAGTGCCACTTGTACGGCTTTACACTCACGACATTGCTTGATGTACGGTTATCACTAATAAGTTATCTGCGTATTAAGGAACAAATATTTTGAAAAGAACAAGTTTATGGTTTAATCTTTACAACTGAAAACCGTGACGAATATTGATTATATAGAGTAAACATAACAACTAAGAATGACTTAAAATAAAGAAATCTATTAATTTTATTAGGGTATGCCTGTTATATATAGTTGCATCACACAGTTAGATTCGTTCATAGTTTGGGTATCTCCTGTCACTGAAACAATTGTGGAATAAAGATTTGTAAAATTCAAGAAACATTTAATCTATAATTTCGGTTTCGTGCCGCAGCTCTGATCAACTGGAGCCTAATTTTTAAGATACCTCATCCAAGAAAGATTGGTGTTCGGTCTGAAAGCGGGCAGGAAGATTTTTATCAACGATATACTCTTGCGTCATAATGAAAGCGTACAAGCGCTTTATTCCGTTGAATGTAAAATTTGCCATCTTCTCCGAAGTCCTTCAAAATGACTGGTACAATAGATTAATATTTATTTGCAGTAAATTCGAGAGATTACCACTGGTAACTTGACTGTCAAAAAAGAATAGTCCGATCAGTCCTGCACGAAACATACCGCACTACATCGTTTTTGCACAACGCGTAAACTTACAATTGCCCAGTAAGTGCAATTAAGTCGATTAATTTTGCCATTTAATTTAGCTGTAGCTGTAATTCCTTAAATAATTTTTTGCAAAAACTTGTATACATTTTTCCAAATAACGTTCGTAAAATTCGGTTCTTCGTTCATCATCTTTATTGGAACGTCATAAACTAATTCGCCGATGTCAAGTTCACGACCTGGTTCGGTTGCCGCAATGTTTGAGATGTTTTGGAATAACTCTACTGTACTCTTGCTTGGCTCGTGAGATTTATTGATGTTTTTGAAGGTACGAACACCCTAATCAAGTCCATCCGTTTCAAACTTATCTTTTATCCGATTAATTGTAAGTCGGTGGCCCTGCGATATTCTCTTTGTATTTCTGCAATATTTTTATACTTCCAATAGCGTTTCAAGATTTAACTTTCTTGTTCAAAAATGAATCTTAGTCTACTCATTATTTCCAATGAATTACACTCTAAAACGAAAAAAAAAAAAACAACTTAGAAAGCTATAACCGTTTCACAGTAAATACTTTTTAGAAATCATTTATATATATATATATATATATATATATATATATATATATAGCTTCCGCATGCATGTTATATGGTTGTTACAAAAAAGTGTAAATACTGTTTCTGCTTTAGGTAATTTATTATTACTATTATTATTTTTAAATGCTTGTAACTCTTGAGGCAACGGAGATTAGGACGAAGAAGATAGAAACTAAGCAATGTACTGGAAGAAGGTCTAAGTACAAAAATGAAAACACAAAATGTATCAACAAGTTTATATATAATCTCAATATCGTAGTAACGAGCACTGAGACAGTCGGTTAATGTTCATCTAAAAGAGCGTTGCGGGCAAGCCTTTATTATTTACGATTACGATACGGCAAATACGATTAGGAATCCAATAGATTTGTCGCTGAAGATTGTCATCACACTATGATGCATAGTTTAAATTGCGCGCCACAAGTTGTTGTCAACAGCGGTCCTTCTTAATGCCGCCAAAGGAGCATTTCGGAAAACAAAGGGTCCTAAAATGACATATTGATTATTTTAAAATTTTATATAAATTTATAAGGAGAAGTCATGGGTGGACTTGATCTTTTCTTCTGTGACGGGGAACTGAATGCAAAAATATATGCAGGACAACTCCCGTGTTCAGATTTGCCATTTACAGTTTTCATCACAAAGTTTGTTCCACCAAAGGTAGTAATAATTAAAAAAAAAAAAAAGTAATAATCAAAACAGTAATGTATATTATATCCCTTTTAAGAATAAGACGAGGTTTATAAGTTTGTTGAGCCCGTATAAGAACTGGCACGTGCAGGATTAAATTGGCTGCAGTATTTGATAATGTTAATTTGTATATTTCTGTTTTATCGTGTTCGCAAATACATTATGGACGTATCTAATAGTAGAGGCAAATATGTACGTTTAAGAGAAAAGAGGGACCCGTACTTTACTGAAGTCAGTGGAACTATATTCCATAAAATCGTATCTGATATAATGTGAAGTGACCGCGGACATAAACCCTTTGTCATGTAGCCTTAACTTTTCTCATGGTCGGAACCGCTGCCCGTGAGTACTACTTCAGGCCGGCTTCCAATATGAAACGAAGCCTGCTTTAAGTTTATAAAGCCTCTTTATTAGCCGTTTTATATACATAGGAGCGCTATCTCATTAGCTGTCCTATTTGACTGTAAACTATTATCGTTCGACTGCTGTTATTTCGGTCTGTCCCTAAGGCTCATATCATTTTTAGAAGATTATTACTCATTATAAAGAGCAGCTGTCAAGCAAGTCGACGTATTGCTACGCTACTCGCGTTAGTGCCCGCTTTTCTATACGCCGATACATTACTATTATTACATGTCTTGTGATTCTGACGTTATTGCTAGTACACAGAAAATACTGAAACTTCCTAGTGGAACACTGCTAACCTTCAAGGTTGTAACGTTACCGTTCTCCATTCAACAACAGCTCCTATACGTCTTTGCGGAAAATCACCAAGCCAGCGAATTACATTGGACCTCGAAAACACTTCGATTAAGCGGTCTGGGCAAAACATGGTAACCAGCTCAATAGGTTGGTCGCATTTTCTTCACAGAACTGCACCGTCCTGTCTGCTCGAGCCCTGGCTACAACTCGACTACGCTTATGCTAGATTCGCGGCTCCGCTATAGACATGTTTTGGTTCAAACCAGCCATCCTCTCTCGATCCAGCAAAGGATTCGTTGAGATAGATTATTGAATTAACAGAGTTTGTAATGGCTTACGATCACCTATTTGATAATTATCTATTGTTTCAGGCACAATGAGACAATGGTCATGCTTGAGACATGTCTATACTAACGACGGTGACAATTTAGGCACAGTACAAACGTGATATATAGTAGCATATTTAATTAGCAAATGCATCCTGCGTTGGGAAAGCTGTGTGTTCCCTAGAGGAAGGACCAGCCCACACAGCATTAAACCTATTTTCACTTTCTACAATTCTATAGTGGAACAGATAATCAACTAAACCAGCTCTATAGAGAAAGTATTTATCTAGATTAACTTTGCCTTGAATATGGCTAACGTACTGTATACAGTCATAACAACAGATGGAAGTTTCTCCGCTGATGTATTGATACAATATTTCGAACACAATTATTACTTACTTTCTATACTTATAAAGAAGTATCATTACACATGACTGCTGGCTCTTCCAGTTAGAAATTTGGTAGCTCAAGATGAACTGCTACTGCTACTGCTACTACTACTACTACTACTATCACTACTACTACTAACTACTACTACTACTACCACTACCACTACCACTACTAACTACTACTACTACTACTAACTACTACTACCACTACCACTACCACTACTACTACTACTACCACTACCACTACTACTACTACTACTACCACTACTACTACCACTACCACTACCACTACCACTACTACTACCACTACCACTACTACTACCACTACTACTACTAGTAGTACTACTACTACTACGAATAACGCCATGTTATGTTAGTAGATACATCAGTAGCTAGTTTTAATCAGATCTGTTCTGTAGCGTGGTATATTGAACAGCTGGTCAAATCGACATAAATCCAACGTAAATATTCCTTATCGAGAACTGTGTTTACACTCAATGTAGCGTGAGAACATTGAATATAAAATATTTCGATAAACTTTAGTACTGTAGTAGACTGGATGGACTACCTAGATGCTTTCATTTCAACAAGGTGTATTAGTAGCAGTTCCATGTCCAATCAAACTACCAAGTCAGACCTGATCTTCCTAACCTGATGCGTTCAGACTTGATCATTTATATAGCTGGCTTAAAGAAAATGATCCATACTCAAAATTGGCTCTAAGAACGACAAATGGATTTTTTATAACAATATTTATAGGAACTAAAAGATTAAGCTTAAGGATAGTTCGTGAAGCTTGATTGGACCTGAAAAAGACAACGCATCATTTTTGAAACACATTCCATTCGTCGAGGAGGGGTAAAAAAAATTGGCAAAATAAGAGAGAGCACACGCATTTTATTGTAGACGATATTCCAACTTAAAAATGTTGGTCAGCCTCAAACGACAGTTCCTTTGAGTCCGATACACGGCCTAGAGCTTAGTCTATCGGATTAGAACTTGTCGGATCCACGCAGAATATCTCGAAGGACGAGCAATTCGGGACAAAAAACGAAAGTCTGAAGGTAGGCCTATTAATAAATGCGTTCCTGGTCAACGTAAAATCCGTTTTTTGTTTCAATAAAAATGAACAGCTGCACAAATCTAAGGAAATTATTTTGCGTAAGAGGAGTACCTTTTAAACTTAAGTGACATTCGAAGCAAGCGGAGAGCTGAAGTTTCCTTCTACCTAACATATTTTTAGCTTGATTTTACTCGTATAGATACTAT
Organism: Varroa jacobsoni; assembly: GCF_002532875.2. Classification (NCBI taxonomy): domain Eukaryota; kingdom Metazoa; phylum Arthropoda; class Arachnida; order Mesostigmata; family Varroidae; genus Varroa; species Varroa jacobsoni. The sequence goes on from NW_019213459.1 coordinate 138,356, forward strand.
AATTCGTGCCGGTCTTCAGCAATGTTTTCGTTCTTAACTAACAAAAGGTATAGGTGATTACCTAAGAACAATAGACTTTATTCTAATAATAATCATTATCATTGTTATTAAATCCTAGGTCATCGTTGCTCTGATTGTCTCCATTAGAATCAGGTGAAGCATACCGCGCTCGTGGCATATTTCCACTACTATTTGAAATTGGTTTCAGCATACACACTTTAAACATGACAGCTCAAACAATGAATCGGGCGAGTTTAATTTTTACATATTTTTAAAAATTTTCTCGGAGAAAATAAAAAAAATTCTTTTGGGTATACTGTCTATACCATTGATTGCTGTTAGTTAATTAAAGATAGTGAATAACTATAATGTTTGCTAAAAGCCTCTGGGCCGTGTTTCTTGCTACAAGCTTTGTTGTACGGTGGCATCCAATAGATAGAGGGGATATATCTTACAGCTCCGACAGGAATAGATAAAGTGTAATTAGAAAGGCGTCAATCATGAAACCTAATGGCAAAATTTCAAATGATGTAAAATCTGTATCAATTGCACAAGGGCGCTAGGGTTTTTCTAAGTTATAATATAAAATCAGGTCTGCGGACACTCCTCCGGATATGAAGAGCTATAACGTAACAGCTGCCCGTGACAAGCGACGGCCTATCGAAAGCACCTGGTAGTTTGCTCGGATCTAACATAACGAGTTCGGTAAGTTCGATACCAAGGGCGTGGTATTATTATCAGTATTAGAAGCCTCTGTTGCGTTTATTAGTTTCAAGATTGAGTCGGCAAAAGGCTAATAACATGGTTAACGCTTGTATAGCTATAAATCGATAAGCGCCGGCTGCAGAGCTATGTACGGTACCGTTTATAGAAAAATATGTTACTCTAGAATAAATATAGGCCTCCGTATATGCGAGCACAGGACGAGTAGTTGTAGAGTGCTTATTCCTGCTGAATAATAACAAAGTATATGTCGGTCCGGTTAGACTTAAACAGTTCCGTGACAATACATGAGATATTTACAGTTGTTTTGGATTTACTAAAGACTTTCAACAACCTCCGCCCAGAGAATTATCATGGTGAGAAAAAAGGTGCCTGAATGTCTGGTCCAGGTTATCTGTAAGGTACCACAGGACAGGAATCACAAGCGCGGATACCCTCACGAAAATGAAAGTGGATGTCCCACAAGGTTTTATTCTTGATCCATTTCTATGAAATATAACATGCGTCTCCCGCTTTCAGGGTAGCTCCGAGGAGTAAAAGCATTGGCGCATGCGGACGGCAATCACTGTTCAAGCTATGTCCGTGGTCAAAACGGAACTGTACGTTAACAAGGCTTGAATGCTCTCTCGAAGTGTATGCTGAATGCAGGCTTCGAATGGACCCAAAAAAAGCAGAAGAGATTATACTCACTGAAAAGAAAAAGAATAAGACCGATCAACCTACGCCTGAATGGCAAGCAACTCAAGGTGGTAAACAGGACCAAATATTAGCGGATGCACCTGAATAGATCATTCACTGGAAGATTATGTGTGAGGGCTACTACAAGCAGGGTAAACAAAGCAGCGAATCTGACAATTTGTATTTTCCTGAATATGTGGGCGGAGAGGATCAAGCTGCCGGGGTACGCTAATGTCTGTCGCAGAGTCAATAGCTTTCCGTGGAGCCTCATTATGGATAAAGGCGGGAAGCACGGAGTTGAACAAGGAACTCCTTCAAAACCTACTAAGGTTAACTGCGTCACACATCCTGTAAGTCTGTCGTACAGTTAACACAGCTGCAGCACTAGCATTGACCAAAACTCCACTCGGGAACCTGATTGAAGGAGAGGAAACGGCTGTAGGATAGAGAAGGTGGGATACCAAGGATGATGGAGGCGGCAAAAAATGCCACAATAGCAAAGCGGTGGCACGAGTGAGCAATTATTCCAAGGGTTAATACAGGTTTACATGTCAAGGACTTTATACGAGATATCGTAAAATGGTTGGATCGCCTAAAGGAAAGATTGAAGGTTTTCTTCACTTAATTGCCACGGGACATGGAGACTTTAAAGCCCACCTCTTTAAAATCGGTAAAATTCCGTCAAAAACATGCGTCCATTGCAATTTGGGTGTAGATGACGATGTAACACACACCCTAGAAATATGCCTTGCCTATGGAGGAGCCCAATAGCAGCAAAAAAGGTTCGAAACCACGACTCAGACGGAGGGTCTTTCCAGATCTATCAAAAGACGGCATAAGGCCGTTTGTGGACTGTATATACGGCTCTATAGGTAGTTGGGCAGCTCAACCACGGTTGCAGAAGCTCCAAGACAAAAAGGATTATTGGGAAGGCTACGAACAGCCAGATATGACATGGAGAATGCTAGAGATCCAAGTTCGAGGTTATGGGATATAGTATGTCTAGTAATAGCTGTAACCCGCAAGGTGACCCCTGATGAACCGATCGACCCGTAGTACGGTTAGCAAAGACGGACAAAGAATGAAGAGAGAAAAGTATTTTAGTGGTGCAAGGCCTACAGTATGAGTTCGGTCTAATCTGAATGAGCAGGTTGCCCTTCAAAATTGTCCCAGTATTGTTTTTTGGCAATCACAGAGAGGACAGTTGGCACGAAATTTCTTTACGTAAAGTCGTAACGATAAGATGCACTGATGCTAAAGAACATAAGCGCTTTGTCAGGTTGGACAGAAGGAAGTGCCAGCACTTCGTTGCTCGGCAGGCTGTTGTCAGGCGGCTAGAGCTGTTAGTCTACTAAGGGCTCACCATTTTATGTAACGGAGCATTTTGGCTCCCGTTCTAGTGACCGGGGTGTCAACGAGATAGAGAACTTTTTGATATCCGGAAGAGACATTGGTACAGCGTTAGTACTAGTTTTGGCTAGTATATTCTTTACAAAACAGTTTGAACGAGATTTTCATGGTTTTTACCATGACAGCTTTTATAGGAGACGTTAAGTATTAGATTGAAAAGAACAACACAGCCATAAACTGAGCTGTAAAAGTGATTTTCAAAAATTACATCGCAACAATAGGAATCGTTATCTACTTTCATCAACATATTATCCAGTAATAATGTATTATTTTAATTATAATAATAATAACAGGCCGGTGGACGTGCATAGAGGCGTGAATAAGATCAATCGACGATCGTATACAGAGCATCACAGAGGACGTGAAGACATTTTTTGCGTTCCATATTAAAGGGGAAATTTAAGCACTCAGAAGAAAATTCCTGTTTTTAGGCTACTGGACACAGGCAGTCCGATGCGAGCTTACTTAGGGGGTTCAATCAGATGGACCCCCTGAACTCTCTACACTCCCTACTGAACACTCTAGACGAGAATACTGTTTCAAGTTTTTTGAGAAGGATTTGTTTCTGGTAAAGATAATTCTACGCTTAAACTAGGCCAGCATAAACAATTTGCTATCCAATTTCCTAAAATTGAGAAAACACTAGCCGCTGAACGTACTATTAAGAAACAAAATATAATTCCTTGGGAGATTGTATAGCTACTAAATGACAACGTACTTTCAAGCCTTTAAGATGTAAAATATACAACCGAACAAAAATAATAAGTGATAACTATTTATAAGCCTGTATAGGTTTAAAAGACAGTAGCTTGATCGTTGTAACGTAGGAGCATATTTTTTGAGCTTAGATATGACAATTTGTTCTGTGCGTGAATGGCACTATAAAACGGCTTCTATCTATCTCCGCATTAGTTGAACAGACAAGCATGAAGAGCTATGAAGACGACTCAACGAAGGGAAGTCAACCCGATGGCGTTAAACAGATCACCCTATTTATCAGGGAATTCCATCGACCCCTTGCCTTGAGACGAGTATCCATAGAGATCCAAGGCCGCAGAGGCGACGCTGAATGAACAGCAAAAGTTGCTAGTTGCAGGACGGGCCGGAGAATAACGGCAGGGCAGGCGCTTTGTTACAATCGCATTTAATCACAGGTAAAAACTGACTACTGCTGCTGCTTCTCCGACGATGGCTAGTCCCGGCCCTTCCCACCTCTGTCCCTTGGCTCCCAGTTCGCCTCAAATTCCTCTTCCCCCTGCTGGTTTAAATTTTCCCGCTCGTCTTCCCTTGTCTGAGTTCAGCAAACTTCCCTGTCTGTTACCTTGTTGTACATAACACGGCTGAAGTGGTGCTACGCACGCGCCGCATGGCTTCCCTATTCGCTAAGCATAACTCACCATCACTCTACAACTAGGATTATATAACAACGCAAGATGAGCAAATATGTCCAAACTTCGAGTTTATCTCATACCCATCGCGATCGAGACCCACAGGCACACAGCTTTCTTCACCTTCGAAACGACATACTCCTAACAGGTAGAGCTCTGCTTTTAATTTTGCATTTTTTTACTAACATAGCCTAATCATTGATATTGTTGCGTTAAAACAGATGAATAGACGATAGATATTCATGGATATATACCACGTATACGAAATGGGCAATTCTCTCGCAGAATGACTTGAGAATTAACTGGTATTGAACAGGTTATTGTAAACTTTAAGAAACGAAATAGTGGCGCTATAGTTCGCACCTTAGTAAGTTTACATTTGATAGATAAAAGCCTAATTAACTGTTAGAAAATATGCAGGCAGCACTTATTTGCCACCTTCGGGCCAACCATTTACTGAATCCTTAGCCCCTGTATATTTTTTAATGAGTCACACACGTATATATAACAGTAAAGCTCTATTGCGTACTTGCTTTCAGTTATATAGGAAAAGTGGGGTTCTACTAATCACTCTGTTTTTCGGAAACAAAAAACATTGATTAATCCTATCGAATTTTTACAATTTTTCGGATCCAAGAGGGTAAAAAGTCCAGCGTAGTTCGAGTGACGAAATATCTTTCTTCAACCCAATTTGAAAAAATCGGGCCATAAGGGACAGCAAAGCATTGGATCGCATTTTTGCTGAACGACAAAAAGGCACAATAAGCAGCTCGTTTTTCTACTGCGGTTTTTCCCTTATCAAATTTATGTCCTAAAAACCAGATTGAAAGCAAGTTACGTTTTATGAAGGTCATTATGTTGAGTTATGACTAACTTGGGGCTGCATTTCAGGCATTCACGAAACCAGATATCGTCAATGTTAATTTTACAACGAAATTGGAGTAAATAAGTAGCCCCAGAGTACAACTCAGCTTATGAGCGCATATATGTCAGGTTACATTACGGCTTCGTACGTTCACACGAGTTGTAGCAAAGGTCATTGTTTTCAATGACGTGTGGGCATATATAGCACATCAAAGATAGTAGAAATAATAAGTCAGAACCTACCATGCATAATTAAACCAGAATCATGATGACAGACAATGCTTTCAAGTTGGCTGTGAAGAACGGTAGTCCATCACACTATGATGGTAAGGCATAGTCTTTTAAAAAGAAAAGCATTTTCTTCTGATTTTTTTGATGGCTGATTTTTCGCACGAAATTATTTGTAGCCCATATAGCCTCATATCTAACCCATAACATAGCCTAGTTAGGCTATATGGACCGGTAACATAGGTCTACTCAATGAAAAAAGATAAATTGTGGTGAGCCCACAATAAAGTCTCCGTGATAATTTAGTGGGTGACGTATTTGATCCCTAATATTAAAAACACGTCGTGGTCTAGAGCATAGGCAAACTTCGTTTCGTGCAGCTGTCTGATGGAATGGCCAACGACGATAGCGGACGTAAAGCTCGAGATACTGAGGGCCTATGATAGAAAAGGCTTTGACAAATAGATCAACGAATAGATTCTTTCACGCCGCACTGGTTGTTTTCAAAGGTGTCATAAATTTTGACCCTTGCCTTAATACTATTTTGGGTCCTGCTTGTTTGGGGCTACAAACCAAGTAGCAACGAAGCCAGTATCTAGTTAAAGCAGATTATGAAAAGCTAAATCAACAGATTATATTGAACTTGGAATTAGCTATCCATTTACTACTATATTCCTTAGGTTTAACATTAGACATTTTCGTATTGCTATATATGGACATATGCTATTACTAGTTAAGAAATATATTGCATGATTCTTTTCTAGCTTAACTTCTCAAAACTTAGTCTTGAGGCCACTTTAAATTGAGTTATTCGAAGAAGCTTCCTAGTTGTTAGATTTCTCTTCTTCTTCTATGTGATATTGGGCTTTGTTCTTCAACTGCGCGTACGATCCGTACTGCTCTTTATACTAATGGTCTCACCTTCGTTCCTTTTGTCAATAAGAGAGATTCTGTAAATCCCTAAAGATTTTTACCGTAACTTTATCGATCGAATAGCCAACATTGTCGTCTCCTCTGGGATTCCTCTCCTGAGACGGTCACTAACTAAAGAGGTTTTTTGTCCATTCTCAGAAGAAACAAATCCCGTTGGTCCTGACGTTGATTTTTTAAGGTGTTTTTTGTAACTTTTTAGAGAAAAATGTTAATCTATCTGTGCTTCGCTTGACGTTCTCTAAAATATACTTTCAAACAAGTTGAAACCCAAGTCAAAGCTTGCTATAATATCGAAAAGTTAATGCCCAACTGTGGCGGAGCTTGATTTCGAATTTTTAGATGTTGTGTAATTTAAAATTTACAGTTTATTATCATTTTTCTGAAAGTCTTATTGTTCCCGCATGAAACACATAGACGCTGTTGAGTGAGTAAAGAGTCGATATACCCGTAGAGTGGCTCTTAGGCGCAGTGTAGATAAAACTGGCCCATATCTCAATTGCAGTCTCAAGCAGATCTTAACATGTTGCCCGTTATAAGGATCTAGTGGTGAATTAAATTTGTCGGTGGAATGAAAATAATGTAGCTGTGACACTAAAATACCATTTGTAAATATATAAAAATAACATTTGTTAATAATATAAATTAACAAATAGAAATTTTGTTAATTGGTATCATTGCTGTGGATGTGTTGTATCAATAACGTGATTTGATTTCTACACATTTATATCTGTAATTGTGCTTCAGAAAAGCCTTGTGTACACTCCAAACATATAAGTATACAACTTATTAAACATGTAGTGCTTCAGTAAGACTTTTTTTTCTTTCGATAGTATATTATGACGGATTGTCTGGACTAAATGGGTTTGGGAAATTGTCTAGAATTAGGGCCGAAAAACTGGTAGGAAACATGAGTTACATTATCATTTTTGCGACGACTATCTAGTCTAATGGCGATCGGAGACTTAGCAATTGAAATGCAATATATCAACTAGGCATTGTTATGCCACATATCTTTTATTCTTGGAAAATATTATTACGAAGAACTCACAAATAGAGTACCCCTGAGCTCTACCAATACGAGGGACCAAACAAAACTGCCGAAATTTTTAACAGTGGATTGATCAAGTCCTACTAAAACGCAACGTTTTTCTTCTGAAACAGATAACCGCGATAGGAACGCTTATCCTCCGTAGGCTCTTCTATGCTCTGCGAGTCACTAGTTTGAGTAAAAATAAAGTCCTATTTTTAATATGATCTTGTTGGCCTTGAATTGAGATGAGCAGAGAAAGCCAGCCAGAACCAGCGACATACGACTCATCAATGGAACCTCCATTTTCATCTGTGTGTTTCTGGGTGAACACACGAACAATATCCTCATCTTGCAGAAAAGCAGCTTAACAACAACAGTTTAGAATTTAACTATGTTTTTATGAATTAGTTGTCACTATACAATTATGCCTGATTACAGATGGGCAATTCGGCTTTAATACCTTTTTAGCATATTTTCTGGGATGATGAGGTAAGCGAGCGTCTCTCAATCGTTGCGAAAGCACGATTAGGGCACCGACAAAACAACGGCTAACTAGAGTTGCTAGTATCCCCTTCATACAGTTTGTGTTCTAAAATCTCCCGATTTTCTAATCTAGAGTAGAGCCGTCTAATGAATCTGTCGTATCCACCTTATCTTCAACCCCCCATCTTTTACACAAGTCCCAATAACGGGAACGGCGGTACGAAATAGGCCAAATGGATTGGCGCACTTTTCATACGGTCGACTCTGTTTTCATTCTATGCATTCCATACATGGCTTCAGCAGTAAAAAGTCTGAAATATAGCTGATTCAAATGGCGGTGGCGTATGAACATTCGTATACTATTGTTATACAACGAGTTCGTAGACAACTTCCGTGGACGTGGGTCTACTCGACCAGAAGTAGTATCTTGAACAATCTTCTTTTCTATGATCGTAGTAGCAAGTCGTTTGAATTATGCGGTGGCGGTAGTCACTTAATAAAGGGCATTTAAAATCTACGGAACCAGTGCAAAGAGGACGGAAAATTCATTGTTACTTCAAACTCGAAACGTGTTATTAACAAATAGTCTAACCTCTGTTCTAAGTAGATACTGTAGTGTTTGCTACTTATTGCATTAATTACAAACAATACAGTCTATCTATATCTTGCGCTCAAAGCGTTACAGCATCGTGTTCATCTAACTAGTCGAGAGTTTGATAATTAACGTTTTCTGATTTCACGTCTCTCGTTTAGAACGGAAATCCTCTCGCGTTCAAACAAACTTAGCGCACATAGTTCATTAGCGGCTAGAGAAGTTACGCTGAGCTCTGTTGACACTTCATGCACCGTTGGGGAGACCGTGCACAACAGCCGAAGAGTAGATCTACGTGCTCGATTTAAACTTAGGTACAGGCTATGAGGATGCCTCCTAGTCGGCGTACAGGGGCATCATCGCTATTCTTATTCAGCACAAGTAGAGGACTCGTCATGCTTTTGTTGTCCAACTCTCACCTCATGTGTCCGTAAGAAAAAATATTGCCCGACTATTTCAGTAGCTGGCGCACTCGCGGGTAGATGTCCGTCGTGTACGAAGCAATCCTAACAAGTCCTTCAAATTTGATCCCTCTTTGTGCATACGCACAACACAAAATCTTCAAGCAAGCGTTCCACGCATAAAAATGGTAGGCGTCAAAAAAATTCAATCGAATTTTCGGTTCGCCCTATATGTCCCTAGACATTTCGAGTTGAACGCTCGCCACGATTCAATCGTATCATTTCTCCTATACACCTAGATGGCTTATATACGATGAGATGCTCAGAAGTACTTGCGCATTTGCCCGTAGGCAATAGCGGCGAGGATTTTCAGAAGGTCCCAGGTGCTAATCTGGTTTGGTACATGCAAACTACTAAGGTCTTGTACATTTGTTAATGGAAATAAATTATTATGCATCTATGTTAATTTGGCTTCAGTGAGGGCCTGATGCGGTAAACGTTCCATATTTATCTATCACAGTGACATATATTTTGTGTCTATATAAATAAGCCACAGTATCGCATATGGAAACGTAGTAGCGAACGTCTTGAGATAACGCATACGAAGTATCCAATCATCTTTTTTTCGCCCAGAGCGACATCTTAGCTTTTCAGTGGCCGCCAATTTAATGCAATATCTAGCTAACTCCTCGAAGAATAATTTAACGAATGTAGGAAATCTACCTCATCACCAATGATCGACATGGAAGTAATTCTTTGATCCTCTATTATATTGGATTTCTATTATAGAACTTGACTATTTAGTGCTAAGCCAATTTTCATATCTGATATCCATAATACCTCGGGTGGAATTTTTAGGTTTCCTTAAACTTGGAGTGGTTTGGCGAGTTAGGCCACTAATCGTGTAGACTGACAAGTTTTCGAAACTAGCTGATACGCATGTAATTACATTCTAAGTATTCTAATCTGTCTAGGATCCTAAACAAGTCTTAGCGCGGTATCTATCCTTTCAGTAATAAAAACCATGAGAATGGTGCTTTAGAACGTACGTATAAACGGCTTTAAAAATGCAGCGACTATGGGCTCCAACGCACACACAGTTCCCTATGTGCTATTTACATGTTCGCTGTATGCAGGTCTCTCTGTACATTCTATGGGCGTTTGGTGATGAATTTGGTCGCTTCACTTCCGTAAAGACCGCTCGCCTAGTAATTTTCTTTAAAGTGTTTCTTTGTTCAGGAATATCGGGTCCTATCGCTACTTTCGACCTGCAGGCTCCGGCCGGATTGCTCTTCATACGTATTCTTTTGTGAGACTATTTGTCAGTATATTTTCGAGAAGCTGCCAGCTTCCATAACAAAAATCCATAACAAGCTGATTCGTTTGATTTGAAAGTGATCCTGATACCTTTTCGATTTGTCCTCGATAAATGACGAACACTCTCGGGCGTATTCTTTTACTTCAAGAGATTTTTTGTACTCAGCCAAGTTTAGCATACGAATGTTCCATCCAGGCTCTGCCGTTAGTTAACCTCAACAGTTTCCCTTTAAAAGGTTATTGAATATTTCAGAAATAAGGGTGTTGGGGCGTCGATCTCAAAGGCCCCATCATTTCTGCAAATTACCACAGAAATATTTGAAGCATTTTATCAAAGGCCACAGCAAACTCTCCACGGGAGTGTTACAATCTAATAGGTCACTGATGATTGGCATTAAAGCTAATATTCCAATTTTGTTTCGAAAATAGCTTTAGACATTTTTCATGAGCTTGATGAAAATACTCGTATAGTAAAAACTACACGAGCGAAATAAATAAATTCTATACAAGTCAAGCTCCATACAATAGATACTAAATATCGTTCCTTCGATGTACAATCATTCTTCCCGACTTCACGGTTTGTTCCCTTTTGATTTGCTTGATCTTTTCTAGCGGTCCTGGATTTCTATGTTTGTTGAAAGCAAAAGCCTACTTCATTTAGAAATAGCAAAATGATCCTGAATGGGTAACGAGTCAACACTAGAATCAACGCTCTGATCGCGATTTAAGAAGGGCATCATTGATGCGTGCTAATGGATTAACCGCAGAACGATTAAAATACAACAACGGAAAATCTGAACCAAAGTGTCCATTCAATTGCTAAGAGAATTTAAGAGGCTGTCGTCTGAAATAGGCGGACAGGGGAACATGCAACGAGAAAATTGGAATGGTGGGTGATCAGCATCACTACTACCGAGTAAACGATCTGCGTAATGCAACAGGCTAGATCGAGCGAGATCACCCATGAACCATATGAACCTTTTGTTGAAGAGATCCAGTGTGATAACATGTTTTACATATGTGTTATAATCTGGTGAGTGTCAGAGACGTGGACTAGAGACTAAAGATGAACAAACGACCGCATGAGATGAACAACGTGCCGGGACAGCTTTCTTCACCGTTATTAAGGCCAGATCGCAGCCACAACCTTGTTCCGGTATTACGTACGTACAATGTAAAGTAATTACAATATTATTTTTTATTCACGTTGCAATACAGTGTACACATTTATGTGTGCAGTGCCTTCGGGGAAGGTACGGTGGTCTCTTTTTGAAGCCGCGTGCTATCGAACTAATCAGGGTTAGCTTTCCCATCAGAACGAACTTAGAAAAGTCTGCAGTGGTGAAGTTTTATTAGGAAACCTGAACCCAAATGTAAAAAAAATTATAGATAGAATGTTGCAAGTACTAACCGGTTAGACGGCTGAAGTAGGTACTACGTGCAAATCTTCTGTTGGTCAGAACATTCGTTCTTTGAGTGAGACTTATTTATACACTAGAGGCTTAGGCGCAGTAATATTACTGTTTGTCAACTCTGATATGACTGCAACACCGTACTCTGAGCAAATCAAAAATAACACGAGTCAGATGCTGAAGATACCGTAACTAAACAGCGTATTAAGGTTCTTAAGGCTTTTATGCTATACAGCTCATCGCTTTCAGCAGGAAGCGACGTGCGTCTACGTGGGAATTCAAACCTAGATGATTTTACGTGTTTTCAAGTTTAGTAAGCAAAAGGCGATAAATTGGCTAACGCAGTATAATGTCGTCCTATCCGAGTGGTGGATAACGCCGTATCGATCTTTGAAAATCATTAAGAATCGCATGAAACTGGATTTTTATTATTATTATTATTATGTTTATGTATGAATATACATACATGTTTCTAATAAGTAGGATTTAGTGTCTGTTCTATGACTCAGTTTGTTTAGGGAATGAACCATACTGAGCCACGGCAAAGTCTCAAAGATGTATATACTAGAACCTAAATGCAGCGTACTACAAACACTTGACGTTGATTTTGTTTTTTCTACAAATAAACATTACTTAGGAAGATTTAATCGCTAAATGATATATCTTACTCCAGCTGTGTGTGATTCGGCTTGAAAGGATAGCCCACTTTCAATACCGCAATATGCAATGGCTCAAAGCAACGTTTTTTTTTTTTTCCGTTTTTTTTTTTTTTTTTTTTTTTTATTGATGTCCTAATTGTCAACAGAACGTTACCTCTTTAAATCAGAAGCGAACTGCCTTCTGAGTTGGAAGTTTTTTTTATTGTAGAAGAGTTGTGTCTTAATAGAGCGAACAAAATGCCGTAAAAGCAAAGGTCACAGTTGGCTTAAGTATTTCAGGGCACGATCCAAATTTTCATTACAATAATTTTAATACTATTTGCGGGATACGCACCGCGATTAATTTTCGAGATAATCGATGCGCTATATCTATTCCTTTCCAGTAATCTACCTTTCCCCTTATTCCTAGAAAAAATAGAGAATCAATAGAAAAAATGTACTCCGAATGTATGAAATTACGTATGGCCTGGCACAACTGGCCTATCTAAACATTTGAAGTAACGGTAGAAATCATTCTCGTTATGGTATCTAAGCGACGATCAATACCGGCACGTTAACTGGTTCAATCGCAACTTTGAAAAACTGTTGAATGAAATATTAGGGTAAAGCCATTCTTATTTCTCTCCTTCTGGCTCCCGGCACATCCATAGGAGTGTATATAAACAACCCCCGTCACGGGGCGGGCTCTTGTCCGGTTTCGTAAAGCTCGATAAATTTCAGCGTTGTTTAAATAATCATATATTATTGTCCACACTAAGATCCTTTGAAGATTACTATATGTTTCAGCAGTTTGCATAGATTCATTGGTATAGAAATTTCAGTGTCCATGCAGTCAGCTATGGTCGTCTTCTGGGCCGCGTAACGCTTTCTGCCCATTGCATTTTTTTTTGGTTCTGTCATATCATATTTAAGCTGGATAGTAAATTCCGAAGGCGAGATTATAATAAATGTTTATACAAGAGATGTGTGCTGTTTGAATGCAATCAATTTACCATGTTATTTGAAAGACGTGGTAACAACGGTGTGATAGATCCGCGAAAATTTATCTTATGAAAATGGTAATGGCGTTTATCACCAGGTAGCTAGCTCTGTTGAGCGGCGACTGAATTTCTGGGCGGACACGCCTCCAGAAGGTTTTTTAAGTAACCAACAGCTTACAAAGAGATAAAAAGCTAGAAATGAACGAATGTTAAATGTCTTCTTAGAGGATCCAAACGATAACGTTATTTTAAGCATGAGAGCCGTTGCTGCATGGAAACCTGGTGATTTAAGTCAAACGATCGGATTCGGCGATTACTCAATACGTATCAATAAAGATCTATTTTCTTTTTTTGAAGTGAATCAATTGCATTATACTGCCTACATTGGTACAGTTTCTGCAGTTAAACAGTGTGTGCTTTATTAGAAACTGGCAGATGATCAGTGTACATACACAGAGCCTCTTGTTCTAGTTATGATAATCGTATAAAATCAGTGGCTAGTTTAGCGCAGGTATTTTTGTCGGGAAACCACGCAATTAAATGACGTTTTTCTTGTAAAATATTTGTTGCGCATATCATATCGGTTGTGTGTGAAATTTAATGAACAATTACCTCTGCGAAATGATTTCTAAGCCAAAAAAGCGGCAACGCAATGGCCTGACATAGTTTCTTCGTTTAAAATCGATGCCCCACCGAGCTACTTCTATGATAGCATTGGGCTTCCTGCATAGGCTTTCACAGTTGTCGACGAACGTTGGAGCACGCAAAGCTGCCTACGACGAGAGGTGAAGCGAGGGAACCATCGAGGTTTAGAGTTCACATTTAACGCGGCTTCACTTGCAGACCTTGTGGCAGATTTTCGAACCGTTTCTGTCATGACTAATACCGTAGTCATTATAGGCATGACATGGACTGTAACTAAAGCTTTTTCAACGACATTACCCTTTTGGACGACATCGCCATTTCTTTTTGCATAGAGATATCGCATAATAGGTACCTAACTAACATATATCCTGCCACTAATGAGGACGATGTATTGGGCAATTTTTACAAGCTTTCTAAGCTTAGATTATTTTTAGGTATTGGTTTTAAGATACCATGATGATTACGATGTCATGCACTACTTAATTGTCACCAACGTGGTCCATTAGCAAAGGTCCACAATTGAATCAACAGAGGTCACAGTGCCATGATGATTATGCGGGTGACGATGATAATGATGACGAGATAGTTCCTGCTAGTGACAGCAATAAGAACCTGAGCCGTCGTGCATTATTATCATAGTGGTACACGCATCATGCAAGCAAATAGTCATTATGTAAATAGGTTTGCATGCGTTACACACGGTGCCAGCCCGATGAGCCTGGCTTGGAAAGCTCGCCACCGTCCCCATTATGGTGTCGGTGCTCTTGCCTAATCGGAGCCCATTGATTGTGATGGCGTGAGCGGCACGAATTAGAATTTCACAATTGCATCAGATCGCTTAAGTCACAAGTTCGAAGTGTAATTTCTAAATATTTCCGCAAAACGCACAGACTCCAGCATCGTAGAATCTTCATTGCTCCGACATGAAATATCGCTGCATTAGGATTTTCTCCTCGATACCGTCTGGTCTTTACCTGCAGAATACATTATCCGAAATAGGAATGGGTAATTCAAGACGAAATTGTGGCGCGAGACCTTTGCATCCATGTACAAAAAATGCTACGTTTATTCACATATGCTTCAAACCAAAAAGTGTTTATATTTAGCTGCCAGCAAGCACCTAGTCATCATAATTACTTCTTTAAGAAATTGTGTCAGTCATCTCCAAAAGTGTTGCGAAGACGTAGAATAATTTCGAAAGTCTGAATTATAAGAAAAAAAAATTGTTCCTTTAAGAAAGTTCTGCACAGTAACGGGAGCAACAATAAAAAATATATTTTACTACAACTATATCCAATGCATGTTTCCACTGTATTTGTAACACTATGTATCTTTGCGTTTATATATCCGTCATATTATGTAGTTTTCGCTCACTCACTATATTCGGATTGAACTATCAGTTCGCAATTACTGTGAGTTAGTAGTCCTTCGATGTCCTGAAAGGCAGGCAAACTATATTTTATTCAAGCTTTGCTTCTCAGGCACTATCACTATTGTGAATTGGTGAAAAATTAGAAACAATCTACTGTCAAATGTACTCAATTTTCCCAGCTCTACGCAATAAGCAACTAGCTGAATGATATGCGCTTTTTTTGACCGAAAAAAAAAAAATCTTTCTCAGCGCTTATTGGCTTTGAGATCAACTACTGTTAACCAAGGCATTTGTCTTGTTTAGACGATCGTGACTTACACTTTTTTCCCTGTTTTTTAGTAATCAGAATTGGGTGTGACAATTACTACAATGGCCACATTATAAACACCTTTTTTTTTTATTTGGATGAGCTCGAGCCCTATGCTGGAATAATTTCTGTATTATGATCGCAGTTAGCTTTTCAATTAATCCAATGTTACTATTTGATATAAATTAAATTTCTATATGGCATTCTTCTGGCTAAACTGAGCCAAAAATTTTCTCAGACATTTTAGCCACTCACTTTATTCTCTGACTAACCTTAAATTATGTCCAAAAGGCCCAACGTTCGTGTCCCTAAATGGGACGACCACATACAATTTCCATATTCTCATGTATTCGATATCGTATCAAATGCAAGGCTTCAATATTTCTCTGTTTTATATATTTTTGCGAAATGATCTAATTTTAGTAGGGCAGGTAATCAATAGGGTAATAAATTCTATTGTGGGGATGGGTGTCTCGTGATGTTCATTGGCTGTTACGTTTCCACTTGGAGAAAGTGTACTTTTTTCGCAGATTCCTCAAGAATCAATTCGATTCCTCAGGCCTTGTCTCTCCCTGCTGTGTTTGTAACGAAGCTGTTAAACAAGCTAGTTCTTATATAAATAAGTTTCAGTTTAATATCGAATATATTTTGCAAAAGCCTAAATTAGACGAATCGCGCCTATGCTATTTCTAATTATTATATTAACGGAATTAACGTTTAGGGATTAGCTTAAGCTCAAGCAGCAAAAATGTCAAGAATTACCTTACTGATAACAACAAATGCGTAGAAATGATTTTTGATACATTTTTTTTTTGTAACAGTGCTTTAAGAGTTGAACCCACCGAAATAATCGATCCTGCTCTATCTTGTACATTTATATTCCGCGGATAGCAGTGTCATATAATCTAAATTGAGTACTAAGCCTTTAAGCTGCCATTACTAAACACCTACTTGCTAGAAGTGTGTTTACGCCTTGTCTAGAGTTTAGATTACCACGTGTTGTATGATCAATGCCAACAGCCGTATAACACTTGATTATTGCCGATAAATATCTTTTTGGATTAAGTGTTACTCACCGTCACTTAAACTAAGTTCTCGCAAAAGAGCTAGCTAAACTTTGCGAGCTTCAGGTCGTTTATCTTGATTCTCATGAAATTCGAAGCGTTCTATGGACGTACTAGAATAAAATGTTCGTTTTGACCAAGTTACCTCTTTCGAAATCGTGTACCAGCAAATCACAGTAATAATCCACCAGTATTGCTCTACCACAGATAAGCTATTGTCCCGGAACGACGTTTAACGCATTTGGAGAAACACTGGGTACGATTTCCCAGCTGGCTTTTCCTTGTTCACCACCGTTCTCAAAATGTTTACCCTTAAAACCCAAATCGGAGTCGCTTTTTCAAATAAAAGTACATCGTGTAAAGATTATCTAGCATTAGCAACAACAAATTTGCATAAAATGTGCGTCACATGCTTTTTAATGGATTTGTATTTTGGTCGGAAGTTAGGGAACAAGTCCATTACTTGTGTGGATGATGTGACACGTAAAATGAAACCGGAACAAGGTTGTTTGATCCTTTATAATCTTTAGTATTCTCGCAGTTACCGACCTGCGGTAGTTCCTTGACAAACGCTTGCCATATTTTTGGCGATAAGAACCGTTTTTCGTCCTCTTAAATGTTATCCCGTTCTTGTCACTAGTGGAGCCTCTTGAGAATCAGCTGGTTTAATTTTGAATGAAGGAGATACCTACTTGCGCCACCAGCTCACCTTTGTGCTAGGTCCAGTTAGGCCTCCTAAAAGAAATGCGCCTATTTTCGGTCTAACTGTTGCCTCCTCGCAGACGCGTGATGGCCCCTTCCATTCGTTAATTTATTAGAAGATAAACCACATGACCCAACAGGTTAGTATTTACCACTCAAAATTCTTATGCTAATGACACCCTTCGTCGAGGATATTCTAAATAAGTATTGTCAAAAGCCTATATTATTTCACTTTCTGGCACAGTACCACGATATGTTTGTTGCCTGGTGAAAAGTCGTATGAATTTAAACACTTTAATCGGGGAAGGTGATACCCTCTAAACGTCTAAATATAGAAGGCGCTTGGAAAACTTATGCAACGCTAGTGGAATTACTCAAAGCTAAGACTCTGAACCTTTCATTTTTATTCTAGTTA